>NW_026893703.1:0-300000 GCF_032452875.1 Bos javanicus
CGTGGCTGATCATGCACTGATCATGAGATCGCATGCACTGATCACGTACCTGATCATGCAGTGATCACGTGGCTGATCATGCACTGATCACGTGGCTGATCATCGCAATCCATGAATGATCATGCACTGATCTTGTGCTTCTCATGCACTGATCACATGACTGATCATGCACTGATCATGCTGACTGATCATGTTAAATGTAGCTGATCATGCACTGATCACGTGGCTGATCATGCAGTGATCACATGACTGATTATGCACTGATCAAGCAGCTTCATGCACTGATCACATGACTGCTCATGCATGATCGTAATGACTGATCATGCACTGATCACGTGACTGATCATGCACTGATCACGTGGCTGATCATACGTGATCACGTGACTGATCATGCACTGATCCCGTGGCTATCATGCACTGATCACGTGGCTGATCATGCACTGATCACATGGCTGATCATGCACTGATCACGTGGCTATCATGCACTGATCACATGACTGCATGCACTGATCACGTGACTGATCATGCACTGATCACGTGGCTATCATGCACTGATCACGTGGCTGATCATGCACTGATCACGTGACTGATCATGCACTGATCGAAGCTATCATGCACTGTCATGACAGATCATGCATGATCGCGTGACTGATCATGCAGTCACGTGGCTATCATGCACTGATCACGTGGCTGATCATGCACTGATCACGTGTTGTCATGCACTGATCACGGGCTGTCATGCACTGATCACGTGGCTGATCATGCACTGAATGCATTCGCTGATCATGCACTGATCACGCTGACTGCGCATGCACTGATCCGTGGATGATCATGCACTGATCACGTGACTGATCATGCACTGATCACGTGACTGATCATGCACTGATCACGTGGCTATCGCACTGATCACGTGGCTGATCATGCACTGATCACGTGGCTGATCATGCACTGATCACGTGACTGATCATGCACAGATCATGTGACTGATCATGCACTGATCACGTGGCTATCATGCACTGATCACGTGGCTGATCATGCACTGATCACGTGACTGATCATGCACTGATCACGTGGCTGATCATGCACTGATCACGTGGCTGATCATGCACTGATCACGTGGCTGATCATGCACTGATCACGTGGCTGATCATGCACTGATCACGTGCTGATCATGCACTGATCACGTGGCTATCATGCACTGATCACGTGGCTGATCATGCTGATCACGTGGCTGATCATACACTGATCACGTGGCTGATCATGCACTGATCACGTGACTGATCATCTGATCACGTGGCTATCATGCACTGATCACGTGGCTGATCATGCACTGATCACGTGACTGATCATGCACTGATCACGTGACTGATCATGCACTGATCACGTGGCTGATCATGCACTGATCAGCTGGCTATCATGCACTGATCACGTGACTGATCATGCACTGATCACGTGGCTGATCATGCACTGATCACGTGGCTGATCATGCACTGATCAAGCTGATCATACACTGATCACGTGACTGTGCATGCACTGATCACGTGGCTGATCATGCACTGATCACGTGGCTGATCATGCACTGATCACGTGGCTGATCATCACTGATCATGTGCCTGATCATGCACTAATATGTTGCTGATCATGCACTGATCACGTGGCTGATCATGCACTGATCACCTGGCTGATCATGCACTGATCACGTGGCTGATCATGCACTGATCACGTGGCTGATCATACACTGATCACGCTGATCATGCACTGATCACGTGACTGCATGCACTGATCAATTGACTGCCCATGCACTGATCACGTGGATGATCATGCACTGATCATGTGACTGATCATGCACTGATCACGTGGCTGATCATGCACTGATCACATGACTGATCATGCACTGATCACGAAGCTGATCATACACTGATCACGTGACTGTCATGCACTGATCACTGGCTGATCATGCACTGATCACATGGCTATCATGCACTGATCACTTGATTGTCATGCAATAATCACGTGGATGATCATGCATTGATCACGTGGCTGATCATGCACTAATCACATGGGTGATCATGAACTGATCACGTGACTTGCATGTACTGTGATCACGTGTCTGATGGTGCTGATCATGTGACTAATCATGCACTGATCACGTGGCTATCATGCACTGATCACGTGGCTGATCATGCACTGATCACGTGGCTATCATGCACTGATCACTTGATTGTGCATGCAATAATCACGTGGATGATCATGCATGATCACGTGGCTGATCATGCACTGATCACAGGGTGATCATGAACTGATCATGTGACTATCATGCTGTGATCACGTGACTGAATGGCGCTGATCATGTGACTGATCATGCGCTGATCATGTTTGCTATCATACACTGATCATGTGCCTCTGGAGGCAATAAACAAAGAGCTGAGTAGGCACGAATCAAACAGTCAGCAGGCAATAATCATGGAACTCAGCTGTGAGGAATCATGCTGCTCAGCTGGCAATAATCAAGCAGCTGAGCAGGCAGAATTAGCAGCACAGCTGGCAATTGTCAAGCAGATGACAGGCAGGAATCGTGCAGCTCAGCTGGCAATTGTCAAGCAGATGAGCAGACAGTAATCACGCAGCTCAGCAGGCCTGATCACGTGACTGAGCATGCACTGTTCACGTGGCTGATCATGAACTGATCACGAGGCTATCATGCACTGCTGATCACCTGACTGCGCATGCACTGATCACGTGGCTGATCATATACTGATCACGTGGCTGATCATGCACTGATCACGTGACTGATCATGCACTGATCACGTGGCTATCATGCACTGATCACGTGGCTGCATGCACTGATCCGTGGCTATCATGCACTGATCACGTGGCTATCATGCACTGATCACGTGGCTGATCATGCACTGATCAGAAGCTGATCATACGCTGATCACGTGACTGTCATGCACTGATCACGTGGCTGATCATGCACTGATCACGTGGCTGATCATGCAATGATCACGTGGCTATCATACACTGATCACGTGACTGATCATGCACTGATCACTGGCCTGATCATGCACTGATCACGTGGCTGATCATGCACTGATCACGAAGCTGATCATGCACTGATCACGTGACTGATGCCTGCTGTATGGCGATCATGCACTGATCACGTGGCTGATCATGCACTGATCACGTGGCTGATCATGCACTGATCACGTGACTGATCATGCACTGATCGCGTGGCTGATCATGCACTGATCACGTGGCTGATCATGCACTGATCACGTGGCTGATCATGCACTGATCACGTTACTGTAATGCTGATCACGTGGCTGATCATGCACTGATCACGTGGCTGATCATACACTGACTGTGCATGCACTGATCACGTGGCTGATCATGCACTGATCACGTGGCTGATCATGCACTGATCACGTGGCTGATCATGCACTGATCGCGTGGCTGATCATGCACTGATCACGTGGCTGATCATGCACTGATCTGAAGCTGATCATGCACTGATCACGAGATTCATGCACTGATCACGTGGCTGATCATGCACTGATCAAGTGGCTGATCATGCACTGATCACGTGACTGATCATGCACTGATCACGTGGCTGATCATGCACTGATCACGTGGCTGATCATGCACTGATCACGTGGCTGATCATATGCTGATCCTTGACTGTGCATGCACTGATCACGTGGCTGATCATGCACTGATCACGTGGCTGATCATGCACTGATCACATGGCTGATCATACACTGATCGTGCCTGATCATGCACTGATCCGTTGCTGAACATGCACTATTCACGTGGCTGATCATGCACTGATCACGTGGCTGATCATACTCTGATCACGTGGCTGATCATGCACTGATCACGGGCTGATCATGCACTGATCCGTGTCTATCATGCACTGATCCGTCAGTCTGATGCAACTGATCACTTGGCTGATCATGCACTGATCCGTGGCTATCATGCACTGATCACGTGGCTGATCATGCACTGATCACGTGACTGATCATGCACTGATCACGTGGCTATCATGCACTGATCACGTGCTGCTGCGCGTACCATGATCATGTGACTGATCATGCACTGATCACGTGGCTAATCATGCACTGATCACGTGGCTGATCATGCACTGATCATGTGGCTGATCATGCACTGATCACGAAGCTATCATGCACTGATCACGTGACAGCTCATGCACTGATCACGTGACTGATCATGCACTGATCACGTGGCTATCATGCACTGATCATATGGCTGATCATCATGATCACTAAATAATCATGCACTGATCCGTGGCTGTCATGCACTGATCACGTGGCTGATCATGCACTGATCACGTGGCTATCATGCACTGATCACATGACTGCATGAACTGATCACGTGGATATCATACACTGATCACGTGACTGATCATGCACTGATCACGTGACTGATCATGCACTGATCTGGTGGCTATCATGCACTGATCACGTGATTGATCATGCACTGATCACGTGACTGATCATGCACTGATCACGTGACTGACATGCACTGATCATGTAAATGTAGGCAATGATCACATGGCTATCATGCACTGATCACGTGGCTGATCATGCACTGATCATGTGACTGATCATGCACTGATCACGTGGCTATCATGCACTGATCACGTGGCTATCATGCACTGATCACGTGGCTGATCATACTGATCACGTGGCTGATCATGCACTAATCGTTGCTGATCATGCACTGATCACGTGGCTATCATGCACTGATCACGTGGCTGATCATGCTGATCACATGGCTGATCATACTGATCATGTGGCTGTCATGCACTGATCACGTGCTGATCATGCACTGATCACGTTGCTATCATGCACTGATCACGTGGCTGATCATGCACTGATCACGTGACTGATGCACTGATCACGTGACTGATCATGCACTGATCATGTGGCTGATCATGCACTGATCACTGGCTGATCATGCACTGATCACGTGACTGATCATGCACTGATCACGTGACTGATCATGCACTGATCACGTGGCTGATCATGCACTGATCACGTGAGCTGATCATGCACTGATCACGTGACTGATCATGCACTGATCACGTGGCTGATCATGCACTGATCCGTGCTGATCATGCACTGATCACGTGACTGATCATGCACTGATCACGTGGCTGATCATGCACTGATCACGTGGCTGATCATGCACTGATCACGTGACTGATCATGCACTGATCACGTGGCTGATCATGCACTGATCACGTTGCTGATCATGCACTGATCACGTGACTGATCATGCACTGATCTGGTGGCTATCATGCACTGATCACGTGGCTGATCATACACTGATCACGTGACTGATCATGCACTGATCACGTGGCTATCATGCACTGATCACGTGGCTGATCATGCACTGATCACGTGACTGATCATGCACTGATCACGTGACTGATCATGCACTGATCACGTGGCTATCATGCACTGATCATGTGACTGATCATGCACTGATCATGTGGATGATGGTACACTGATCACGTGGCTGATCATGCACTGATCACATGACTGATCATGCAGTGATCACGTGTCTGAATATTGCTGATCATGTGATTGATCATGTGCTGATCAGGTGTGTATCATGCACTGATCACGTGGCTGCATGCACTGATCATGTAACTGTCATGCAATGATCACATGGCTATCATGCAGTGATCACGTGGATGATCATGCTGACCATGCACTGATCACGTGGCTATCATGCACTGATCACTTGGCTGTCATGCACTGATCACGTGGCTGATCATGCACTGATCACGTGACTGACATGCACTGATCATGGCTGATCATACACTGATCACGTGGCTGATCATGCACTGATCACGTGGCTGATCATGCACTGATCACGTTGCTGATCATGCACTGATCACGTGGCTATCATGCACTGATCACGTGGCTGATCATGCACTGATCACGTGGCTATCATGCACTGATCGTGTCTGATCATGCACTGATCACGTGACTGATCATGCACTGATCACGTGGCTGATCATGCACTGATCACGTGGCTGATCATGCACTGATCACGAAGCTGATCATGCACTGATCACGTGACTGCATGCACTGATCACGTGATGATCATGCACTGATCACGTGGCTGATCATGCACTGATCACGTGGCTGATCATGCACTGATCACGTGACTGATCATGCACTGATCACGTGGCTGATCATGCACTGATCACGTGGCTGATCATGCACTGATCACGTGACTGTCATGCACTGATCACGTGGTGATCATGCACTGATCACGTGGCTGATCATACACTGATCATGTGCCTGATCATGCACTAATATGTGGCTGATCATGCACTGATCACGTGGCTGATCATGCACTGATCACGTGGCTGATCATCACTGATCACGTGGCTGATCATGCACTGATCACGTGGCTGATCATGCACTGATCACGAAGCTGATCATGCACTGATCACGTGACTGCATGCACTGATCACGTGACTGATCATGCACTGATCACGTGGATGATCATGCACTGATCATGTGACTGATCATGCACTGATCACGTGGCTGATCATGCACTGATCACGTGACTGATCATGCACTGATCACGAAGCTGATCATGCAATGATCACGTGACTGTCATGCACTGATCACGTGGCTGATCATGCACTGATCACGTGGCTATCATGCACTGATCACTTGATTGTCATGCAATGATCACGTGGATGATCATGCATGATCACCTGGCTGATCATGCACTGATCACAAGGGTGATCATGAACTGATCACGTGACTTATCATGCTGTGATCTGGGTCTAGTGGTGCTGATCATGTGACTGATCATGAACTGATCACGTGGCTATCATGCACTGATCATGTGCCTCTGGAGGCAATAAACAAAGAGCTGAGCAGGCACGAATCACGCAATCAGCAGGCAATAATCATGGAACTCAGCTGTGATGAATCATGCTGCTCAGCTGGCAATCATCAAGCAGTGATAGGCAGGAATCAGACGGCTCAGCTGGCAATTGTCAAGCAGATGACAGGCAGGAATCACGCAGCTCAGCTGGCAATTGTCAAGCGGAGCAGACAGGAATCACGCAGCTCAGCAGGCCCTGATCACGTGACTGAGCATGCACTGATCACGTGGCTGATCATGAACTGATCACGTGGCTGATCATGCACTGATCACCTGACTATCATGCACTGATCACGTGGCTGATCATACACTGATCACGTGGCTGATCATGCACTGATCGTCACGTGACTGATCATGCACTGATCACGTGGCTATCATGCACTGCTCACATGACTGATCATGCACTGATCACGTGGCTATCATGCATTGATCACGTGGCTATCATGCACTGATCACGTGGCTGATCATGCACTGATCACGTGGCTGATCATACACTGATCACGGGACTGTCATGCACTGATCATGGCTGATCATGCACTGATCACGTGGCTGATCATGCACTGATCACTGGCTATCATACACTGATCACGTGACTGATCATGCACTGATCACTGGCTGATCATGCACTGATCACGTGGCTGATCATGCACTGATCACGAAGCTGATCATGCACTGATCACGTGACTCATGCACTGCTGTGTGGCTGATCATGCACTGATCACGTGGCTGATCATGCACTGATCACGTGCTGATCATGCTGATCACGTGCTGATCATGCACTGATCACGTGGCTGATCATGCACTGATCACGTGGCTGATCATGCACTGATCGTGGCTGATCATGCACTGATCACGTGACTGATCATGCACTGATCGTGGCTGATCATGCACTGATCACGTGGCTGATCATACACTGTGCATGCACTGATCCGTGGCTGATCATGCACTGATCACGTGGCTGATCATGCACTGATCACCTGGCTGATCATGCACACATCACGTGGCTGATCATGCACTGATCACGTGACTGATCATGCACTGATCAAGCTGATCATGCACTGATCACGTGATTCATGCACTGATCACGTGGCTGATCATGCACTGATCACGTGGCTGATCATGCACTGATCACGTGACTGATCATGCACTGATCATTGACTGATCATGCACTGATCACGTGTGATCATGCACTGATCACGTGCTGATCATACACTGATCACGTGACTGATCATGCACTGATCACGTGCTGATCATGCACTGATCACGTGGCTGATCATGCACTGATCACGTGGCTGATCATGCACTGATCACGTGCTGATCATGCACTGATCACGTTGGATCATGCACTGATCACGTGGCTGATCATGCACTGATCACGTGGCTGATCATGCACTGATCATGTGACTGATCATGCACTGATCACGTGGCTATCATGCACTGATCACGTGAATGCGCATGAACTGATCACGTGGCTGATCATGCACTGATCCGTGGCTGATCATGCACTGATCACGTGGCTGATCATGCTGATCACGTGACTGATCATGCACTGATCACGTGCTATCATGCACTGATCACATGACTGATCATGCATGATCATGTGACTGATCATGCACTGATCACGTGGCTGATCATGCACTGATCACGTGGCTGATCATGCACTGATCACGTGACTGATCATGCACTGATCACAACTATCATGCACTGATCACGTGACTGCTCATGCATGATCACGTGACTGATCATGCACTGATCACGTGGCTATCATGCACTGATCACGTGGCTGTCATGCACTGATCACCTGAATAATCATCACTGATCACGTGGTCATGCACTGATCACGTGGCTGATCATGCACTGATCACATGACTGATCATGCACTGATCACGTGGCTATCATGCACTGATCACATGACTGCATGCCATGATCATGTGACTGATCATGCACTGATCACGTGGCTATCATGCACTGATCACGTGGCTGATCATGCATGATCATGTGACTGATCATGCACTGATCACGAAGCTATCATGCACTGATCATGACTGCTCATGCACTGATCACGTGACTGATCATGCACTGATCGTGGCTATCATGCACTGATCACGTGGCTGATCATGCATTGATCACGTGGCTGATCATGCACTGATCCCGTGGCTGATCATGCACTGATCACGTGGCTGATCATGCACTGATCATAGCTATCATGCACTGATCACGTGACTGTCATGCACTGATCACGTGGATATCATGCACTGATCACGTGACTGATCATGCACTGATCACTGACTGATCATGCACTGATCTGGTGGCTATCATGCACTGATCGTGACTGATCGCCTGCATGATCACGTGACTGATCATGCACTGATCGTGACTGCATGCACTGATCATGTAAATGTATGCACTGATCACGTGGCTATCATGCACTGATCACGTGGCTGATCATGCACTGATCACGTGGACTGATCATGCACTGATCCGCATGTAGCTATCATGCACTGATCAATTGGCTATCATGCACTGATCGTGCTGATCATACACTGATCACGTGGCTGATCATGCACTAATCACGTGGCTGATCATGCACTGATCACGTGGCTATCATGCACTGATCACGTGGCTGATCATGCACTGATCACGTGCTGATCATGCACTGATCCGTGGCTGATCATGCACTGATCATCGCGTTCCTGATCATGCACTGATCACGTGGCTATCATGCACTGATCACGTGGCTGATCATACACTGATCACGTGACTGCGCATGCACTGATCACGTGACTGATCATGCACTGATCACGTGGCTGATCATGCACTGATCACTGGCTATCATGCACTGATCACGTGACTGATCATGCACTGATCACGTGCCTGATCATGCACTGATCACGCTGATCATGCACTGATCTGAAGCTGATCATGCACTGATCACGTGACTGTCATGCACTGATCACGTGGCTGATCATGCACTGATCACGTGCTGATCATGCACTGATCGTGACTGATCATGCACTGATCACGTGGCTGATCATACTGATACAAAGCTGTCATACGCACTGTCACGCTGTGCATGCACTGATGCGTGGCTGATCATGCACTGATCACATGCGATCATGCACTGATCACGTGACTGATCATGCACTGATCTGGTGCCTATCATGCACTGATCACGTGGCTGATCATGCACTGATCACGTGACTGATCATGCACTGATCACGTGGCTATCATGCACTGATCACGTAGCTGATCATGCACTGATCAAGTGATTGAACATGCACTGAAATGTGACTGATCATGCACTGATCACATGGCTATCATGCACTGATCATGTGACTGCGCATCACTGATCACGAGGATGATCATGCACTGATCACGTGGCTGATCAGGACTGATCACATGACTGACCATGCACTGATCACGTGTCTGAATATGCTGATCATGTTATTGATCATGTGCTGATCAGGTGTGTATCATGCACTGATCACGTGACTGCGCATGCACTGACCATGTAACTGTAGGCAATTATCACATGGCTATCATGCACTGATCATGGATGATCATGCACTGACTGCATGCACTGATCATGGCTATCATGCACTGATCACTTGGCTGTCATGCACTGATCACGTGGCTGATCATGCACACATCACGTGACTGCACATGCACTGATGACATGGCTGATCATGCAGTGATCACGTGGCTGATCATGCACTGATCATGTGGTTGATCATGCACTAATCACGTTGCTGATCATGCACTGATCAGGTGGCTATCATGCACTGATCACGTGGCTGATCATGCACTGATCACGTGGCAATCATGCACTGATCACGTGTCTTATCATACACTGATCCGTGACTGATCATGCACTGATCACGTGCTGATCATGCACTGATCTGGCTGATCATGCACTGATCACGAAGCTGATCATGCACTGATCCGTGACTGCATGCACTGATCATTTCGATGATCATGCACTGATCAAGGGCTGATCATGCACTGATCACGTGGCTGATCATACAATGATCACGTGACTGATCATGCACTGATCACGTGGCTGATCATGCACTGATCACGAAGCTGATCATGCACTGATCCGTGACTGATGCATGCACTGATACATGGGTGATCATGCACTGATCACGTGTTTGATCATGCACTGATCACGTGGCTGATCATGCACTGATCATGTGCCTGATCATGCACTGATATGTTGCGGATCATGCACTGATCACGTGGCTGATCATGCACTGATCACCTGGCTGATCATGCACTGATCACGTGGCTGATCAGCACTGATCACGTGGCTGATCATGCTCTGATCACGAAGCTGATCATACACTGATCACGTGACTGCATGCACTGATCAATTGACTGCCCATGCACTGATCACGTGGATGATCATGCACTGATCATGTGACTGATCATACTAAAAAATGGCTGATCATGCACTGATCACATGACTGATCATGCACTGATCAAGCTGATCATACAATGATCACGTGACTGTCATGCACTGATCACTTGGCTGATCATGCACTGATCACATGGCTATCATGCACTGATCACTTGATTGTGCATGCAATAATCACGTGGATGATCATGCACTTATCACGTGGCTGATCATGCACTGATCAGGGGCGATCATGAACTGATCACGTGACTTATCATGCTGTGATCGTGTCTGATGGTGCTGATCATGTGACTAATCATGCACTGATCACGTGGCTATCATGCACTGATCACGTGGCTGATCATACACTGATCACGTGGCTATCATGCACTGATCACTTGATTGTGCATGCAATAATCACGTGGATGATCATGCATGTATCACCTGGCTGATCATGCACTAATCACAGTGGTGATCATGAACTGATCACGTGACTTAGCATGCTGTGATCACATGGTCTGAGTGGTGCTAATCATGTGACTGATCATGAACTGATCACGTGGCTCTCATGCACTGATCATGTGCCTCAGGAGGCAATAACCAAAGAGCTGAGCAGGCACGAATCAAATCAGCAGGCAATAATCATGGACCTCAGCTGTGATGAATCATGCTGCTCAGCTGGCAATCATCAAGCAGCTGAATAGGCAGAATCAGCAGCTCAGCTGGCCATTGTCAAGCAGATGAGCAGGCAGGAATCACGCAGCTCAGCTGGCAATTGTCAAGCAGCGGAGCAGACAGGAAAAACGGAGCTCAGTAGGCCCTGATCACGTGACTGAGCATGCACTGATCACGTGACTGATCATGAACTGATCACGTGGCTATCATGCACTGATCACCTGACTATGTGCACTGATCATGTGGCTGATCATACACTGATCACGTGGCTGATCGCATGATCATCGTGACTGATCATGCACTGATCACGTGGCTATCATGCACCTCACATGACTGATCATGCACTGATCACGTGGCTATCATGCACTGATCACTTGGCTATCATGCACTGATCACGTGGCTGATCATGCACTGATCACGAAGCTGATCATACACTGATCAGGACTGTCATGCACTGATCACGTGGCTGATCATGCACTGATCACG
The DNA here is from genome assembly GCF_032452875.1 of Bos javanicus. Classification (NCBI taxonomy): domain Eukaryota; kingdom Metazoa; phylum Chordata; class Mammalia; order Artiodactyla; family Bovidae; genus Bos; species Bos javanicus. The sequence continues at coordinate 12,494 of NW_026893703.1, forward strand.
TGGCTGATCATGCACTGATCACGTGGCTATCATACACTGATCACGTGACTGATCATGCACTGATCACTGGCCTGATCATGCACTGATCGTGGCTGATCATGCACTGATCACGAAGCTGATCATGCTGATCCGTGACTCTGCCTGCTGTGTGGCTGATCATGCACTGATCACGTGGCTGATCATGCACTGATCACGTCGCTGATCATGCACTGATCACGTGCTGATCATGCACTGATCACGTGGCTGATCATGCACTGATCACGTGGCTGATCATGCACTGATCACGTGGCTGATCATACACTGATCAAATGACTGATCATGCACTGATCACGTGGCTGATCATGCACTGATCCGCAGGCTGATCATGCACTGACTGTGCATGCACTGATCACGTGGCTGATCATGCACTGATCACGTGGCTGATCGCACTGATCACGTGGCTGATCATACACTGATCACGTGGCTGATCATGCACACATCCGCATCTGTCTGATCATGCACTGATTTGGGCTGATCATGACTGATCACGTGATTCATGCACTGATCACGTGGCTGATCATGCACTGATCACGTGGCTGATCATGCACTGATCACGTGACTGATCATCACTGATCACGTGACTGATCATGCAATCACGTGGCTGATCATGCACTGATCACGTAGCTGATCATGCACTGATCACGTGACTGTGCATGCGATCACCAGGCTGATCATGCCTGATCACGGGCTGATCATGCACTGATCACATGGCTGATCATGCACTGATCACGTGCCTGATCATGCACTGATCACGTTGCTGATCATGCACTATTCACGTGGCTGATCATGCACTGATCACGTGGCTGATCATACACTGATCACGTGGCTGATCATGCACTGATCACGTGACTGATCATGCACTGATCACGTGTCTATCATGCACTGATCACGTGAATGTATGACTGATCACTTACCTGATCATGCACTGATCCGTGGCTATCATGCACTGATCACGTGGCTGATCATGCACTGATCACGTGACTGATCAAGCACTGATCACGTGGCTATCATGCACTGATCACATGACTGATCATGCATGATCATGTGACTGATCATGCACTGATCACGTGGCTATCATGCACTGATCACGTGGCTGATCATGCACTGATCACGTGACTGATCATGCACTGATCATGAAGCTATCATGCACTGATCACGTGGCAGCTCATGCACTGATCGCGTGACTGATCATGCACTGATCACGTGGCTATCATGCTGATCCGTATTAATCATGCATTGATCACCTAAATAATCATGCACTCATCACGGTCTGCACTGATCACGTGGCTGATCATGCACTGATCACGTGGCTATCATGCACTGATCATGACTGATCATGCATTCACGTGGCTATCATGCACTGATCACGTGGCTGATCATGCACTGATCCGTACTTCATCATGCACTGATCTGGTGGCTATCATGCACTGATCACGTGATTGATCATGCACGATCACGTGACTGATCATGCACTGATCACGTGACTGCACATGCACTGATCATGAAATGTATGCAATGATCACATGGCTATCATGCACTGATCACGTGGCTGATCATGCACTGATCATGAGACTGATCATGCACTGATCACGTGGCTATCATGCACTGATCCGTGGCTATCATGCACTGATCACGGCTGATCATGCGATCCGTGGCTGATCATGCACTGATCACGTGATTGATCATGCACTGATCACGTGGCTATCATGCACTGATCACGTGGCTGATCATGCACTGATCACATGGCTGATGCACTGATCACGTGGCTGATCATGCACTAATCACGTTCATATCGCACTGATCAGGTTGCTCATGCACACATCACGTGGCTGATCATGCACTGATCAGGCTGCGCATGCACTGATCACATGACTGATCATGCACTGATCATGGCTGATCATGCACTGTAAGCTGGCTATCATGCTGATCACGTGACTGATCATGCACTCTTCGTGCCTGATCATGCACTGATCACGTGGCTGATCGCACTATGATCGTGATGTACACTGATCACGTGACTGTCATGCACACAATGTGGCTGATCATGCACTGATCACGTTGCTGATCATGCACTGATCACGTGACTGATCATGCACTGATCACCTATCATGCACTGATCGTGGCTGATCATACACTGATCACGTGACTGATCATGCACTGATCACGTGCTGATCATGCACTGATCACGTGGCTGATCATGCACTGATCAAGTGATTGATCATGCACTGATCACGTGACTGATCATGCACTGATCACGTGGCTATCATGCACTGATCATGTGACTGCGCATCACTGATCACGAGGATGATGCACTGATCACGTGGCTGATCAGAACTGATCACATGATGACCATACAGTGTCGTGTCTGAATATTGCTGATCATGTTATTGATCATGTGCTGATCAGTGTATCATGCATGATCACCTGACTGCATGCACTGATCATGTAACTGTAGGCAATGATCACATGGCTATCATGCACTGATCACGTGGATGATCATGCACTGACCATGCACTGATCACGTAGCTATCATGCACTGATCACGTGGCTGTCATGCACTGATCACGTGGCTGATCATCACTGATCACGTGACTGCATGCACTGATCACATGGCTGATCATGCACTGATCACGTGGCTGATCATGCACTGATCATGTGGCTGATCATGCACTGATCACGTGGCTGATCATGCACTGATCACGTGGCTATCATGCACTGATCACGTGGCTGATCATGCACTGATCACGTGGCTATCATGCACTGATCACGTGGCTGATCATGCACTGATCATTGACTGATCATGCACTGATCACGTGGCTGATCATGCACTGATCACGTGGCTGATCATGCACTGATCACGAAGCTGATCATGCACTGATCACGTGACTGCATGCACTGATCATTTGATGATCATGCACTGATCGTGGCTGATCATGCACTGATCACGTGGCTGATCATGCACTGATCACGTGACTGATCATGCACTGATCACATGGCTGACCATGCACTGATCATGAAGCTGATCATGCACTGATCACGTGACTGTGCCACTGATCACGTGGCTGATCATGCACTGATCACGTGGCTGATCATGCACTGATCACGTGGCTGATCATGCACTGATCATGTGGCTATCATGCACTGAATATGTTGCTGATCATGCAGATCACGTGGCTGATCATGCACTGATCACCTGGCTGATCATACACTGATCACCTGGCTGATCATGCACTGATCACGTGGCTGATCATGCTCTGAACACAGCTGATCACACTGATCACGTGACTGCATGCACTGATCAATTGGCTGCATGCACTGATCACGTGGCTGATCATGCACTGATCATGTGACTGATCATGCACTGATCAAATGGCTGATCATGCACTGATCACGTGACTGATCATGCACTGATCACGTGGCTGATCATACACTGATCACGTGACTGTCATGCACTGATCACGTGGCTGATCATGCACTGATCACATGGCTATCATGCACTGATCACTTGATTGTGCATGCACTGATCACGTGGATGATCATGCACTGATCACGTGGCTGATCATGCACTGATCACGGGTGATCATGAACTGATCACGTGACTTAATGCTGTGATCGTGTCTGAATGGTGCTGATCATGACTAATCATGCACTGATCACGTGGCTATCATGCACTGATCACGTGGCTGATCATGCACTGATCACGTGGCTATCATGCACTGATCATGATTGTGCATGCACTGATCACGTGGATGATCATGCACTGATCACGTGGCTGATCATGCACTGATCACGTGGTGATCATGAACTGATCACGTGACTATCATGCTGTGATCACGTGTCTGAATGGTGCTGATCATGTGACTGATCATGCACTGATCACGTGGCTATCATGCACTGATCATGTGCCTCTGGAGGCAATAAACAAAGAGCTGAGCAGGCACGAATCACGCAATCAGCAGGCAATAATCATGGACCTCAGCTGTGATGAATCATGCTGCTCAGCTGGCAATCATCAAGCAGCTGAGCAGGCAGGAATCAGCGCTCAGCTGGCAATTGTCAAGCAGATGACAGGCAGGAATCATGCAGCTCAGCTGGCTGTCAAGCAGATGAGCAGACAGGAAAAACGCAGCTCAGTAGGCCCTGATCATGACTGAGCTGATCACGTGACTGATCATGCACTGATCACGTGGCTGATCATGCACTGATCACGTGACTGATCATGCACTGATCATGTGGATGATCATGCACTGATCACGTGGCTGATCATGCACTGATCACGTGACTGATCATGCACTGATCACGTGGCTATCATCACTGCTCACATGACTGATCATGCACTGATCACGTGGCTATCATGCACTGATCACGTGGCTATCATGCACTGATCACGTGGCTGATCATGCACTGATCACAGTGCTGATCATGCACTGATCACGGGACTGTGCATGCACTGATCACGTGGCTGATCATGCACTGATCACGTGGCTATCATGCACTGATCACGTGACTGATCATGCACTGATCACTGGCTGATCATGCACTGATCACGTGGCTGATCATGCACTGATCACGAAGCTGATCATGCACTGATCACGTGACTCATGCCTGCTGTGTGGCTGATCATGCACTGATCACGTGGCTGATCATACACTGATCACGTGCGCTGATCATGCACTGATCACGTGCTGATCATGCACTGATCACGTGGCTGATCATGCACTGATCACGTGGCTGATCATGCACTGATCACGTGGCTGATCATGCACTGATCACGAAGCTGATCATGCACTGATCACGTGATTCATGCACTGATCACGTGGCTGATCATGCACTGATCACGTGGCTGATCATGCACTGATCACGTGACTGATCATGCACTGATCACGTGACTGATCATGCACTGATCCGTGGCTGATCATGCACTGATCACGTGGCTGATCATGCACTGATCACGTGACTGATCATGCACTGATCACGTGGCTGATCATGCACTGATCACGTGGCTGATCATGCACTGATCATGGCTGATCATGCACTGATCACGTGCCTGATCATGCACTGATCACGTTCTGATCATCTTCCGTGGCTGATCATGCACTGATCACGTGGCTGATCATGTCTGATCACGTGGCTGATCATGCACTGATCACGTGACTGATCATGCACTGATCACGTGTCTATCATGCACTGATCACGTGAATGCGCATGCATCACGTACCTGATCATGCACTGATCCGTGGCTATCATGCACTGATCACGTGGCTGATCATGCACTGATCACATGACTGATCATGCACTGATCACGCTATCATGCACTGATCACGTGACTGATCATGCACTGATCATGTGACTGATCATGCACTGATCACGTGGCTATCATGCACTGATCACGTGGCTGATCATGCACTGATCATGTGACTGATCATGCACTGATCACGCTGATCATGCACTGATCACATGACTGCTCATGCATGATCACGTGACTGATCATGCACTGATCACGTGGCTATCATGCACTGATCATGGCTGATCATACACTGATCACGTGACTGATCATGCACTGATCCGGTGTCATGCACTGATCACGTGGCTGATCATGCACTGATCACAGCTATCATGCACTGATCATGACTGCATGCACTGATCACGTGGATATCATACTGATCACGTGACTGATCATGCACTGATCACGTGACTGATCATGCACTGATCACGTGGCTATCATGCACTGATCACGTGGGTCATGCACTGATCACGTGACTGATCATGCACTGATCACGTGACTGCACGCACTGATCAGTGGATATGATGCAATGATCACGTGGCTATCATGCACTGATCACGTGGCTGATCATGCACTGATCACGTGACTGATCATGCACTGATCACGTAGCTATCATGCACTGATCAATTGGCTATCATGCACTGATCACGTGGCTGATCATGCACTGATCACGTGGCTGATCATGCACTGATCACGTGGCTGATCATGCACTGATCACGTGGCTATCATGCACTGATCACGTGGCTGATCATGCACTGATCACGTGGCTGATCATGCACTGATCACGTGGCTGATCATGCACTGATCACGTTCCTATCATGCACTGATCAGGTTGCTATCATGCACTGATCACATGGCTGATCATGCACTGATCACGTGACTGATCATGCACTGATCACATGACTGATCATGCACTGATCACGTGGCTGATCATGCACTGATCAAGCTGGCTATCATGCACTGATCACGTGACTGATCATGCACTGATCACGTGCTGATCATGCACTGATCACGTGGCTGATCATGCACTGATCACGAAGCTGATCATGCACTGATCACGTGACTGACATGCACTGATCACGTGGCTGATCATGCACTGATCACGTGGCTGATCATGCACTGATCACGTGACTGATCATGCACTGATCAGTGCCTATCATGCACTGATCACGTGGCTGATCATGCACTGATCACGTGACTGATCATGCACTGATCACGTGGCTATCATGCACTGATCACGTAGCTGATCATGCACTGATCACGTGATTGATCATGCACTGATCACGTGACTGATCATGCACTGATCACATGGCTATCATGCACTGATCATGTGACTGATCATGCACTGATCACGAGGATGATCATGCACTGATCACGTGGCTGATCATGAACTGATCACATGACTGATCATGCACTGATCACGTGTCTGAATATTGCTGATCATGTGATTGATCATGCACTGATCACGTGTGTATCATGCACTGATCACGTGACTATCATGCACTGACCATGTAACTGTATGCAATGATCACATGGCTATCATGCACTGATCACGTGGATGATCATGCACTGACCATGCACTGATCACGTAGCTATCATGCACTGATCACGTGGCTGTCATGCACTGATCACGTGGCTGATCATGCACTGATCACGTGACTGCATGCACTGATCACGTGGCTGATCATGCACTGATCACGTGGCTGATCATGCACTGATCATGTGGCTGATCATGCACTGATCACGTGCTGATCATGCACTGATCACGTGGCTATCATGCACTGATCACGTGGCTGATCATGCACTGATCACGTGGCAATCATGCACTGATCACGTGGCTGATCATGCACTGATCACGTGACTGATCATGCACTGATCACGTGGCTGATCATGCACTGATCACGTGGCTGATCATGCACTGATCACGCTGATCATACACTGATCACGTGACTGCATGCACTGATCACGTGGATGATCATGCACTGATCACGGGCTGATCATGCACTGATCACGTGGCTGATCATGCACTGATCACGTGACTGATCATGCACTGATCACGTGGCTGACCATGCACTGATCACGTGGCTGATCATGCACTGATCACGTGACTGTCATGCACTGATCACGTGGCTGATCATGCACTGATCACGTGTTTGATCATGCACTGATCACGTGGCTGATCATGCACTGATCTGTGCCTGATCATGCACTGATCATGTTGCTGATCATGCACTGATCACGTGGCTGATCATGCACTGATCACCTGGCTGATCATGCACTGATCTGGCTGATCATGCACTGATCACGTGGCTGATCATACACTGATCACGAAGCTGATCATGCACTGATCACGTGACTGCATGCACTGATCAATTGACTGCCCATGCACTGATCACGTGGATGATCATCACTGATCATGTGACTGATCATGCACTGATCACGTGGCTGATCATGCACTGATCACATGACTGATCATGCACTGATTCACGAAGCTGATCATGCACTGATCACGTGACTGTCATGCACTGATCACGTGGCTGATCATGCACTGATCACATGGCTATCATGCACTGATCACGTGATTGTCATGCACTGATCACGTGGATGATCATGCACTGATCACGTGGCTGATCATGCACTAATCACAAGGCTGATCATGAACTGATCACGTGACTTATCATGCTGTGATCACGTGTCTGATCATGGTGCTGATCATGTGACTAATCATGCACTGATCACGTGGCTATCATGCACTGATCACGTGGCTGATCATGCACTGATCACGTGGCTATCATGCACTGATCACGTGATTGTCATGCACTAATCACGTGGATGATCATGCACTGATCACGTGGCTGATCATGCACTGATCACGGGTGATCATGAACTGATCACATGACTTATCATGCTGTGATCACGGGTCTGATGGTGCTGATCATGTGACTGATCATGAACTGATCATGTGGCTATCTCATACACTGATCATGTGCCTCTGGAGGCAATAAACAAAGAGCTGAGTAGGCACGAATCAAAATCAGCAGGCAATAATCATGGAACTCAGCTGTGATGAATCATGCTGCTCAGCTGGCAATAATCAAGCAGCTGAGCAGGCAGGAATCAGCAGCACAGCTGGCAATTGTCAAGCAGATGACAGGCAGGAATCGTGCAGCTCAGCTGGCAATTGTCAAGCAGATGAGCAGACAGTAATCACGCAGCTCAGCAGGCCCTGATCACGTGACTGAGCATGCACTGATCACGTGACTGATCATGAACTGATCACGTGGCTATCATGCACTGATCACGTGACTGATCATGCACTGATCACGTGGCTGATCATGCACTGATCACGTGGCTGATCATGCACTGATCACGTGACTGATCATGCACTGATCACGTGGCTATCATGCACTGATCACGTGACTGATCATGCACTGATCACGTGGCTATCATGCACTGATCACGTGGCTATCATGCACTGATCACGTGGCTGATCATGCACTGATCACGTGGCTGATCATACACTGATCACGGGACTGTCATGCACTGATCACGTGGCTGATCATGCACTGATCACGTGGCTGATCATGCACTGATCACGTGGCTATCATACACTGATCACGTGACTGATCATGCACTGATCACTGGCTGATCATGCACTGATCACGTGGCTGATCATGCACTGATCACGAAGCTGATCATGCACTGATCACGTGACTCATGCCTGCTGTGTGGCTGATCATGCACTGATCACGTGGCTGATCATGCACTGATCACGTGGCTGATCATGCACTGATCACGTGCTGATCATGCACTGATCACGTGGCTGATCATGCACTGATCACGTGGCTGATCATGCACTGATCACGTGGCTGATCATGCACTGATCACGTGACTGATCATGCACTGATCACGTGGCTGATCATGCACTGATCACGGCTGATCATGCACTGACTGTGCATGCACTGATCACGTGGCTGATCATGCACTGATCACGTGGCTGATCATGCACTGATCACGTGGCTGATCATGCACTGATCACGTGGCTGATCATGCACTGATCACGTGGCTGATCATGCACTGATCACGAAGCTGATCATGCACTGATCACGTGATTCATGCACTGATCACGTGGCTGATCATGCACTGATCACGTGGCTGATCATGCACTGATCACGTGACTGATCATGCACTGATCACGTGACTGATCATGCACTGATCACGTGGCTGATCATGCACTGATCACGTGGCTGATCATGCACTGATCACGTGACTGATCATGCACTGATCACGTGGCTGATCATGCACTGATCACGTGGCTGATCATGCACTGATCACGTGGCTGATCATGCACTGATCACGTGGCTGATCATGCACTGATCACGTTGATCATGCACTGATCACGTGGCTGATCATGCACTGATCACGTGGCTGATCATGCACTGATCACGTGGCTGATCATACACACTGATCACGTGGCTGATCATGCACTGATCACGTGGCTATCATGCACTGATCACGTGAATGATCATGACTGATCACTTACCTGATCATGCACTGATCACGTGGCTATCATGCACTGATCACGTGGCTGATCATGCACTGATCACGTGACTGATCATGCACTGATCACGTGGCTATCATGCACTGATCACGTGACTGCGCATGCACTGATCACGTGACTGATCATGCACTGATCACGTGGCTATCATGCACTGATCACGTGGCTGATCATGCACTGATCACGTGACTGATCATGCACTGATCTGAAGCTATCATGCACTGATCACGTGACTGATCATGCATGATCACGTGACTGATCATGCACTGATCACGTGGCTATCATGCACTGATCACGTGGCTGATCATGCACTGATCACGTGAATGATCATGCACTGATCACGTGGTGATCATGCACTGATCACGTGGCTGATCATGCACTGATCACGTAGCTATCATGCACTGATCACGTGACTGATCATGCACTGATCACGTGGATATCATGCACTGATCACGTGACTGATCATGCACTGATCACGTGACTGATCATGCACTGATCACGTGGCTATCATGCACTGATCACGTGATTGATCATGCACTGATCACGTGACTGATCATGCACTGATCACGTGACTGATCATGCACTGATCATGTAAATGTCATGCACTGATCACGTGGCTATCATGCACTGATCACGTGGCTGATCATGCACTGATCACGTGACTGATCATGCACTGATCACGTGGCTATCATGCACTGATCACGTGGCTATCATGCACTGATCACGTGGCTGATCATGCACTGATCACGTGGCTGATCATGCACTGATCACGTTGCTGATCATGCACTGATCACGTGGCTATCATGCACTGATCACGTGGCTGATCATGCACTGATCACGTGGCTGATCATGCACTGATCACGTGGCTGATCATGCACTGATCACGTGCTGATCATGCATGATCACGTGGCTATCATGCACTGATCACGTGGCTGATCATGCACTGATCACGTGACTGATCATGCACTGATCACGACTGATCATGCACTGATCACGTGGCTGATCATGCACTGATCACTGGCTATCATGCACTGATCACGTGACTGATCATGCACTGATCACGTGCCTGATCATGCACTGATCACGTGGCTGATCATGCACTGATCACGTGGCTGATCATGCACTGATCACGTGACTGCATGCACTGATCACGTGGCTGATCATGCACTGATCACGTGGCTGATCATGCACTGATCACATTGCTGATCATGCACTGATCACGTGCCTATCATGCACTGATCACGTGGCTGATCATACACTGATCACGTGACTGATCATGCACTGATCACGTGGCTATCATGCACTGATCACGTGGCTGATCATGCACTGATCACGTGATTGATCATGCACTGATCACGTGACTGATCATGCACTGATCACGTGGCTATCATGCACTGATCATGTGACTGATCATGCACTGATCACGTGGATGATCATGCACTGATCACGTGGCTGATCATGCACTGATCACATGACTGATCATGCACTGATCACGTGTCTGAATATGCTGATCATGTGTGATCATGTGCTGATCAGGTGTGTATCATGCACTGATCACGTGACTGATCATGCACTGATCATGTAACTGTAGGCAATGATCACATGGCTATCATGCACTGATCACGTGGATGATCATGCACTGACCATGCACTGATCACGTAGCTATCATGCACTGATCACGTGGCTGTCATGCACTGATCACGTGGCTGATCATGCACTGATCACGTGACTGCACATGCACTGATCACATGGCTGATCATGCACTGATCACGTGGCTGATCATGCACTGATCACGTGGCTGATCATGCACTGATCACGTTGCTGATCATGCACTGATCACGTGGCTATCATGCACTCAGTGATCATGCACTGATCACATGGCAATCATGCACTGATCACGTGGCTGATCATGCACTGATCACGTGACTGATCATGCACTGATCACGTGCCTGATCATGCACTGATCACGTGGCTGATCATGCACTGATCACGAAGCTGATCATGCACTGATCACGTGACTGCATGCACTGATCACGTCGATGATCATGCACTGATCACGTGGCTGATCATGCACTGATCACGTGGCTGATCATGATCACGTGACTGATCATGCACTGATCACGTGGCTGATCATGCACTGATCACGTGGCTGATCATGCACTGATCACGTGACTGTCATGCACTGATCACGTGGCTGATCATGCACTGATCACGTGACTGATCATGCACTGATCACGTGGCTGATCATACACTGATCATGTGCCTGATCATGCACTGATATGTTGCGGATCATGCACTGATCACGTGGCTGATCATGCACTGATCACGTGGCTGATCATGCACTGATCACGTGGCTGATCATGCACTGATCACGTGGCTGATCATACTGATCACGAAGCTGATCATGCACTGATCACGTGACTGCATGCACTGATCACGTGACTGATCATGCACTGATCACGTGGATGATCATGCACTGATCACGTGACTGATCATGCACTGATCATGGCTGATCATGCACTGATCACGTGACTGATCATGCACTGATCACGTGGCTGATCATGCACTGATCACGTGACTGTCATGCACTGATCACGTGGCTGATCATGCACTGATCACGTGGCTATCATGCACTGATCACTGACTGTCATGCACTGATCACGTGGATGATCATGCACTGATCACGTGGCTGATCATGCACTGATCACGTGGCTGATCATGCACTGATCACGTGACTGATCATGCACTGATCAGTGTCTGAATGGTGCTGATCATGTGACTGATCATGCACTGATCACGTGGCTATCATGCACTGATCACGTGGCTGATCATGCACTGATCACGTGGCTATCATGCACTGATCACTGATTGTGCATGCACTGATCACGTGGATGATCATGCACTGATCACGTGGCTGATCATGCACTGATCACGTGGTGATCATGCACTGATCACGTGACTATCATGCTGTGATCACGTGACTGAATGGTGCTGATCATGTGACTGATCATGCACTGATCATGTGGCTATCATGCACTGATCATGTGCCTCTGGAGGCAATAAACAAAGAGCTGAGTAGGCACGAATCACGCAGTCAGCAGGCAATAATCATGGAACTCAGCTGTGATGAATCATGCTGCTCAGCTGGCAATAATCAAGCAGCTGAGCAGGCAGGAATCAGCAGCACAGCTGGCAATTGTCAAGCAGATGACAGGCAGGAATCACGCAGCTCAGCTGGCAATTGTCAAGCAGATGAGCAGACAGGAATCACGCAGCTCAGCAGGCCCTGATCACGTGACTGAGCATGCACTGATCACGTGACTGATCATGCACTGATCACGTGGCTATCATGCACTGATCACGTGACTGTGCACTGATCACGTGGCTGATCATGCACTGATCACGTGGCTGATCATGCACTGATCACGTGACTGATCATGCACTGATCACGTGGCTATCATGCACTGATCACGTGACTGATCATGCACTGATCACGTGGCTATCATGCACTGATCACGTGGCTATCATGCACTGATCACGTGGCTGATCATGCACTGATCACGTGGCTGATCATGCACTGATCACGGGACTGTCATGCACTGATCACGTGGCTGATCATGATCACTGATCACGTGGTGGCTATCATGCACTGATCACGTGACTGATCATGCACTGATCACTGGCTGATCATGCACTGATCACGTGGCTGATCATGCACTGATCACGAAGCTGATCATGCACTGATCACGTGACTCATGCACTGCTGTGTGGCTGATCATGCACTGATCACGTGGCTGATCATGCACTGATCACGTGGCTGATCATGCACTGATCACGTGCTGATCATGCACTGATCACGTGGCTGATCATGCACTGATCACGTGGCTGATCATGCACTGATCACGTGGCTGATCATGCACTGATCACGTGACTGATCATGCACTGATCACGTGGCTGATCATGCACTGATCACGCTGATCATGCACTGACTGTGCATGCACTGATCACGTGGCTGATCATGCACTGATCACGTGGCTGATCATGCACTGATCACGTGGCTGATCATGCACTGATCACGTGGCTGATCATGCACTGATCACGTGGCTGATCATGCACTGATCACGTGATCTGATCATGCACTGATCACGTGGCTGATCATGCACTGATCACGTGGCTGATCATGCACTGATCACGTGATCATGCACTGATCACGTGGCTGATCATGCACTGATCACGTGACTGATCATGCACTGATCACGTGGCTGATCATGCACTGATCACGTGGCTGATCATGCACTGATCACGTGGCTGATCATGCACTGATCACGTGGCTGATCATGCACTGATCACGTGGCTGATCATGCACTGATCACGTGGCTGATCATGCACTGATCACGTGACTGATCATGCACTGATCACGTGGATCATGCACTGATCACGTGGCTGATCATGCACTGATCACGTGGCTGATCATGCACTGATCACGTGGCTGATCATGCACTGATCACGTGGCTGATCATGCACTGATCACGTGGCTGATCATGCACTGATCACGTGACTGATCATGCACTGATCACGTACCTGATCATGCACTGATCACGTGGCTATCATGCACTGATCACGTGGCTGATCATGCACTGATCACGTGACTGATCATGCACTGATCACGTAGCTATCATGCACTGATCACGTGACTGATCATGCATGATCACGTGACTGATCATGCACTGATCACGTGGCTATCATGCACTGATCACGTGGCTGATCATGCACTGATCACGTGACTGATCATGCACTGATCAGTAGCTATCATGCACTGATCACGTGACTGATCATGCATGATCACGTGACTGATCATGCACTGATCACGTGGCTATCATGCACTGATCACGTGGCTGATCATGCACTGATCACGTGACTGATCATGCACTGATCACGTGGTGATCATGCACTGATCACGTGGCTGATCATGCACTGATCACGTGGCTATCATGCACTGATCACGTGACTGATCATGCACTGATCACGTGGCTATCATGCACTGATCACGTGACTGATCATGCACTGATCACGTGACTGATCATGCACTGATCACGTGGCTATCATGCACTGATCACGTGACTGATCATGCACTGATCACGTGACTGATCATGCACTGATCACGTGACTGATCATGCACTGATCACGTAAATGTCATGCACTGATCACGTGGCTATCATGCACTGATCACGTGGCTGATCATGCACTGATCACGTGACTGATCATGCACTGATCACGTGGCTATCATGCACTGATCACGTGGCTATCATGCACTGATCACGTGGCTGATCATGCACTGATCACGTGGCTGATCATGCACTGATCACGTGCTGATCATGCACTGATCACGTGGCTATCATGCACTGATCACGTGGCTGATCATGCACTGATCACGTGGCTGATCATGCACTGATCACGTGGCTGATCATGCACTGATCACGTGGCTGATCATGCACTGATCACGTGGCTATCATGCACTGATCACGTGGCTGATCATGCACTGATCACGTGACTGATCATGCACTGATCACGTGACTGATCATGCACTGATCACGTGGCTGATCATGCACTGATCACGTGGCTATCATGCACTGATCACGTGACTGATCATGCACTGATCACGTGGCTGATCATGCACTGATCACGTGGCTGATCATGCACTGATCACGTGGCTGATCATGCACTGATCACGTGACTGATCATGCACTGATCACGTGGCTGATCATGCACTGATCACGTGGCTGATCATGCACTGATCACGTGACTGATCATGCACTGATCACGTGCCTATCATGCACTGATCACGTGGCTGATCATGCACTGATCACGTGACTGATCATGCACTGATCACGTGGCTATCATGCACTGATCACGTGGCTGATCATGCACTGATCACGTGACTGATCATGCACTGATCACGTGACTGATCATGCACTGATCACGTGGCTATCATGCACTGATCACGTGACTGATCATGCACTGATCACGTGGATGATCATGCACTGATCACGTGGCTGATCATGCACTGATCACATGACTGATCATGCACTGATCACGTGTCTGAATCATGCTGATCATGTGACTGATCATGCACTGATCACGTGTGTATCATGCACTGATCACGTGACTGATCATGCACTGATCACGTAACTGTCATGCAATGATCACGTGGCTATCATGCACTGATCACGTGGATGATCATGCACTGACCATGCACTGATCACGTAGCTATCATGCACTGATCACGTGGCTGTCATGCACTGATCACGTGGCTGATCATGCACTGATCACGTGACTGCACATGCACTGATCACATGGCTGATCATGCACTGATCACGTGGCTGATCATGCACTGATCACGTGGCTGATCATGCACTGATCACGTGCTGATCATGCACTGATCACGTGGCTATCATGCACTGATCACGTGGCTGATCATGCACTGATCACGTGGCAATCATGCACTGATCACGTGGCTGATACACTGATCACGTGACTGATCATGCACTGATCACGTGGCTGATCATGCACTGATCACGTGGCTGATCATGCACTGATCACGTGGCTGATCATGCACTGATCACGTGACTGCATGCACTGATCACGTGGATCATGCACTGATCACGTGGCTGATCATGCACTGATCACGTGGCTGATCATGCACTGATCACGTGACTGATCATGCACTGATCACGTGGCTGATCATGCACTGATCACGTGGCTGATCATGCACTGATCACGTGACTGATCATGCACTGATCACGTGGCTGATCATGCACTGATCACGTGACTGATCATGCACTGATCACGTGGCTGATCATGCACTGATCACGTGGCTGATCATGCACTGATCACGTTGCTGATCATGCACTGATCACGTGGCTGATCATGCACTGATCACGTGGCTGATCATGCACTGATCACGTGGCTGATCATGCACTGATCACGTGGCTGATCATGCACTGATCACGTGGCTGATCATGCACTGATCACGTGACTGCATGCACTGATCACGTGACTGATCATGCACTGATCACGTGGCTGATCATGCACTGATCACGTGACTGATCATGCACTGATCACGTGGCTGATCATGCACTGATCACGTGACTGATCATGCACTGATCACGTGGCTGATCATGCACTGATCACGTGACTGATCATGCACTGATCACGTGGCTGATCATGCACTGATCACGTGGCTATCATGCACTGATCACGTGACTGATCATGCACTGATCACGTGGATGATCATGCACTGATCACGTGGCTGATCATGCACTGATCACGTGGCTGATCATGCACTGATCACGTGACTGATCATGCACTGATCACGTGACTGATCATGCTGATCACGTGACTGATCATGCACTGATCACGTGGCTATCATGCACTGATCACGTGGCTGATCATGCACTGATCACGTGGCTATCATGCACTGATCACGTGACTGTCATGCACTGATCACGTGGATGATCATGCACTGATCACGTGGCTGATCATGCACTGATCACGTGGCTGATCATGGACTGATCACGTGACTATCATGCTGTGATCACGTGACTTAATGGTGCTGATCATGTGACTGATCATGCACTGATCATGTGGCTATCATACACTGATCATGTGCCTCTGGAGGCAATAAACAAAGAGCTGAGTAGGCACGAATCAAACAGTCAGCAGGCAATAATCATGGAACTCAGCTGTGAGGAATCATGCTGCTCAGCTGGCAATAATCAAGCAGCTGAGCAGGCAGGAATTAGCAGCACAGCTGGCAATTGTCAAGCAGATGACAGGCAGGAATCGTGCAGCTCAGCTGGCAATTGTCAAGCAGATGAGCAGACAGTAATCACGCAGCTCAGCAGGCCCTGATCACGTGACTGAGCATGCACTGATCACGTGGCTGATCATGCACTGATCACGTGGCTGATCATGCACTGATCACGTGACTATCATGCACTGATCACGTGGCTGATCATACACTGATCACGTGGCTGATCATGCACTGATCACGTGGCTGATCATGCACTGATCACGTGACTGATCATGCACTGATCACGTGGCTGATCATGCACTGATCACGTGGCTATCATGCACTGATCACGTGGCTGATCATGCACTGATCACGTGGCTGATCATGCACTGATCACGCTGATCATGCACTGATCACGTGGCTGATCATGCACTGATCACGTGGCTGATCATGCACTGATCACGTGGCTGATCATGCACTGATCACGTGGCTGATCATGCACTGATCACGTGGCTGATCATGCACTGATCACTGGCTGATCATGCACTGATCACGTGACTGATCATGCACTGATCACGTGGCTGATCATGCACTGATCACGTGGCTGATCATGCACTGATCACGTGGCTGATCATGCACTGATCACGTGGCTGATCATGCACTGATCACGTGGCTGATCATGCACTGATCACGTGGCTGATCATGCACTGATCACGTGGCTGATCATGCACTGATCACGTGGCTGATCATGCACTGATCACGTGGCTGATCATGCACTGATCACGTGGCTGATCATGCACTGATCACGTGGCTGATCATGCACTGATCACGTGGCTGATCATGCACTGATCACGTGGCTGATCATGCACTGATCACGTGGCTGATCATGCACTGATCACGTGGCTGATCATGCACTGATCACGTGGCTGATCATGCACTGATCACGTGACTGATCATGCACTGATCACGTGGCTGATCATGCACTGATCACGAAGCTGATCATGCACTGATCACGTGATTCATGCACTGATCACGTGGCTGATCATGCACTGATCACGTGGCTGATCATGCACTGATCACGTGACTGATCATGCACTGATCACGTGACTGATCATGCACTGATCACGTGGCTGATCATGCACTGATCACGTGCTGATCATGCACTGATCACGTGACTGTCATGCACTGATCACGTGGCTGATCATGCACTGATCACGTGACTGATCATGCACTGATCACGTGGCTGATCATGCACTGATCACGTGGCTGATCATGCACTGATCACGTGGCTGATCATGCACTGATCACGTGGCTGATCATGCACTGATCACGTGGCTGATCATGCACTGATCACGTGGCTGATCATGCACTGATCACGTGGCTGATCATGCACTGATCACGTGGCTGATCATGCACTGATCACGTGGCTGATCATGCACTGATCACGTGGCTGATCATGCACTGATCACGTGGCTGATCATGCACTGATCACGTGGCTGATCATGCACTGATCACGTGACTGATCATGCACTGATCACGTGGCTATCATGCACTGATCACGTGGCTGATCATGCACTGATCACGTGACTGATCATGCACTGATCACGTGGCTATCATGCACTGATCACGTGACTGATCATGCACTGATCACGTGACTGATCATGCACTGATCACGTGGCTATCATGCACTGATCACGTGGCTGATCATGCACTGATCACGTGACTGATCATGCACTGATCACGTGGTGATCATGCACTGATCACGTGGCTGATCATGCACTGATCACGTGGCTGATCATGCACTGATCACGTGGCTGATCATGCACTGATCACGTGGCTGATCATGCACTGATCACGTGACTGATCATGCACTGATCACGTGACTGATCATGCACTGATCACGTGGCTATCATGCACTGATCACGTGACTGATCATGCACTGATCACGTGACTGATCATGCACTGATCACGTGGCTGATCATGCACTGATCACGTGGCTGATCATGCACTGATCACGTGGCTGATCATGCACTGATCACGTGACTGATCATGCACTGATCACGTGGCTATCATGCACTGATCACGTGGCTATCATGCACTGATCACGTGGCTGATCATGCACTGATCACGTGGCTGATCATGCACTGATCACGTGCTGATCATGCACTGATCACGTGGCTATCATGCACTGATCACGTGGCTGATCATGCACTGATCACGTGGCTGATCATGCACTGATCACGTGGCTGATCATGCACTGATCACGTGGCTGATCATGCACTGATCACGTGGCTATCATGCACTGATCACGTGGCTGATCATGCACTGATCACGTGACTGATCATGCACTGATCACGTGACTGATCATGCACTGATCACGTGGCTGATCATGCACTGATCACGTGGCTATCATGCACTGATCACGTGACTGATCATGCACTGATCACGTGGCTGATCATGCACTGATCACGTGGCTGATCATGCACTGATCACGTGGCTGATCATGCACTGATCACGTGACTGTCATGCACTGATCACGTGGCTGATCATGCACTGATCACGTGGCTGATCATGCACTGATCACGTGCTGATCATGCACTGATCACGTGCCTATCATGCACTGATCACGTGGCTGATCATGCACTGATCACGTGACTGATCATGCACTGATCACGTGGCTATCATGCACTGATCACGTGGCTGATCATGCACTGATCACGTGATTGATCATGCACTGATCACGTGACTGATCATGCACTGATCACGTGGCTATCATGCACTGATCATGTGACTGATCATGCACTGATCACGTGGATGATCATGCACTGATCACGTGGCTGATCATGCACTGATCACATGACTGATCATGCACTGATCACGTGACTGAATCATGCTGATCATGTGACTGATCATGCACTGATCACGTGTGTATCATGCACTGATCACGTGACTGATCATGCACTGATCATGTAACTGTAGGCAATGATCACATGGCTATCATGCACTGATCACGTGGATGATCATGCACTGACCATGCACTGATCACGTAGCTATCATGCACTGATCACGTGGCTGTCATGCACTGATCACGTGGCTGATCATGCACTGATCACGTGACTGACATGCACTGATCACATGGCTGATCATGCACTGATCACGTGGCTGATCATGCACTGATCACGTGGCTGATCATGCACTGATCACGTGCTGATCATGCACTGATCACGTGGCTATCATGCACTGATCACGTGGCTGATCATGCACTGATCACGTGGCAATCATGCACTGATCACGTGGCTGATCATGCACTGATCACGTGACTGATCATGCACTGATCACGTGGCTGATCATGCACTGATCACGTGGCTGATCATGCACTGATCACGTGGCTGATCATGCACTGATCACGTGACTGCATGCACTGATCACGTGGATGATCATGCACTGATCACGTGGCTGATCATGCACTGATCACGTGGCTGATCATGCACTGATCACGTGACTGATCATGCACTGATCACGTGGCTGATCATGCACTGATCACGTGGCTGATCATGCACTGATCACGTGACTGATCATGCACTGATCACGTGGCTGATCATGCACTGATCACGTGACTGATCATGCACTGATCACGTGGCTGATCATGCACTGATCACGTGGCTGATCATGCACTGATCATGTGCTGATCATGCACTGATCACGTAGCTGATCATGCACTGATCACGTGGCTGATCATGCACTGATCACGTGGCTGATCATGCACTGATCACGTGGCTGATCATGCACTGATCACGTGGCTGATCATGCACTGATCACGTGACTGCATGCACTGATCACGTGACTGATCATGCACTGATCACGTGGCTGATCATGCACTGATCACGTGACTGATCATGCACTGATCACGTGGCTGATCATGCACTGATCACGTGACTGATCATGCACTGATCACGTGGCTGATCATGCACTGATCACGTGACTGTCATGCACTGATCACGTGGCTGATCATGCACTGATCACGTGGCTATCATGCACTGATCACGTGACTGATCATGCACTGATCACGTGGATGATCATGCACTGATCACGTGGCTGATCATGCACTGATCACGTGGCTGATCATGAACTGATCACGTGACTGATCATGCACTGATCACGTGACTGATCATGCTGATCACGTGACTGATCATGCACTGATCACGTGGCTATCATGCACTGATCACGTGGCTGATCATGCACTGATCACGTGGCTATCATGCACTGATCACGTGACTGTCATGCACTGATCACGTGGATGATCATGCACTGATCACGTGGCTGATCATGCACTGATCACGTGGCTGATCATGACTGATCACGTGACTATCATGCTGTGATCACGTGACTGAATGGTGCTGATCATGTGACTGATCATGCACTGATCATGTGGCTATCATACACTGATCATGTGCCTCTGGAGGCAATAAACAAAGAGCTGAGTAGGCACGAATCACGCAGTCAGCAGGCAATAATCATGGAACTCAGCTGTGAGGAATCATGCTGCTCAGCTGGCAATAATCAAGCAGCTGAGCAGGCAGGAATCAGCAGCACAGCTGGCAATTGTCAAGCAGATGACAGGCAGGAATCGTGCAGCTCAGCTGGCAATTGTCAAGCAGATGAGCAGACAGTAATCACGCAGCTCAGCAGGCCCTGATCACGTGACTGAGCATGCACTGATCACGTGGCTGATCATGCACTGATCACGTGGCTGATCATGCACTGATCACGTGACTGATCATGCACTGATCACGTGGCTGATCATACACTGATCACGTGGCTGATCATGCACTGATCACGTGGCTGATCATGCACTGATCACGTGGCTATCATGCACTGATCACGTGACTGATCATGCACTGATCACGTGGCTATCATGCACTGATCACGTGGCTATCATGCACTGATCACGTGGCTGATCATGCACTGATCACGTGGCTGATCATGCACTGATCACGGACTGACTGATCATGCACTGATCACGTGGCTGATCATGCACTGATCACGTGGCTATCATGCACTGATCACGTGACTGATCATGCACTGATCACGTGGCTGATCATGCACTGATCACGTGGCTGATCATGCACTGATCACGTGCTGATCATGCACTGATCACGTGACTCATGCACTGCTGTGTGGCTGATCATGCACTGATCACGTGGCTGATCATGCACTGATCACGTGGCTGATCATGCACTGATCACGTGCTGATCATGCACTGATCACGTGGCTGATCATGCACTGATCACGTGGCTGATCATGCACTGATCACGTGGCTGATCATGCACTGATCACGTGACTGATCATGCACTGATCACGTGGCTGATCATGCACTGATCACGTGGCTGATCATGCACTGACTGTGCATGCACTGATCACGTGGCTGATCATGCACTGATCACGTGGCTGATCATGCACTGATCACGTGGCTGATCATGCACTGATCACGTGGCTGATCATGCACTGATCACGTGGCTGATCATGCACTGATCACGTGACTGATCATGCACTGATCACGTGGCTGATCATGCACTGATCACGCTGATCATGCACTGATCACGTGATTCATGCACTGATCACGTGGCTGATCATGCACTGATCACGTGGCTGATCATGCACTGATCACGTGACTGATCATGCACTGATCACGTGACTGATCATGCACTGATCACGTGGCTGATCATGCACTGATCACGTGGCTGATCATGCACTGATCACGTGACTGATCATGCACTGATCACGTGGCTGATCATGCACTGATCACGTGACTGATCATGCACTGATCACGTGGCTGATCATGCACTGATCACGTGGCTGATCATGCACTGATCACGTGGCTGATCATGCACTGATCACGTGGCTGATCATGCACTGATCACGTGGCTGATCATGCACTGATCACGTGGCTGATCATGCACTGATCACGTGGCTATCATGCACTGATCACGTGACTGATCATGCACTGATCACGTGGCTGATCATGCACTGATCACGTGGCTATCATGCACTGATCACGTGGCTGATCATGCACTGATCACGTGGCTATCATGCACTGATCACGTGACTGATCATGCATGATCACGTGACTGATCATGCACTGATCACGTGGCTATCATGCACTGATCACGTGGCTGATCATGCACTGATCACGTGACTGATCATGCACTGATCAGTGGCTATCATGCACTGATCACGTGACTGATCATGCACTGATCACGTGACTGATCATGCACTGATCACGTGGCTATCATGCACTGATCACGTGGCTGATCATGCACTGATCACGTGACTGATCATGCACTGATCACGGGTGATCATGCACTGATCACGTGGCTGATCATGCACTGATCACGTGGCTATCATGCACTGATCACGTGACTGATCATGCACTGATCACGTGGATATCATGCACTGATCACGTGACTGATCATGCACTGATCACGTGACTGATCATGCACTGATCACGTGGCTATCATGCACTGATCACGTGACTGATCATGCACTGATCACGTGACTGATCATGCACTGATCACGTGACTGATCATGCACTGATCACGTAAATGTCATGCACTGATCACGTGGCTATCATGCACTGATCACGTGGCTGATCATGCACTGATCACGTGACTGATCATGCACTGATCACGTGGCTATCATGCACTGATCACGTGGCTATCATGCACTGATCACGTGGCTGATCATGCACTGATCACGTGGCTGATCATGCACTGATCACGTGCTGATCATGCACTGATCACGTGGCTATCATGCACTGATCACGTGGCTGATCATGCACTGATCACGTGGCTGATCATGCACTGATCACGTGGCTGATCATGCACTGATCACGTGGCTGATCATGCACTGATCACGTGGCTATCATGCACTGATCACGTGGCTGATCATGCACTGATCACGTGACTGATCATGCACTGATCACGTGACTGATCATGCACTGATCACGTGGCTGATCATGCACTGATCACGTGGCTATCATGCACTGATCACGTGACTGATCATGCACTGATCACGTGGCTGATCATGCACTGATCACGTGGCTGATCATGCACTGATCACGTGGCTGATCATGCACTGATCACGTGACTGATCATGCACTGATCACGTGGCTGATCATGCACTGATCACGTGGCTGATCATGCACTGATCACGTGCTGATCATGCACTGATCACGTGCCTATCATGCACTGATCACGTGGCTGATCATGCACTGATCACGTGACTGATCATGCACTGATCACGTGGCTATCATGCACTGATCACGTGGCTGATCATGCACTGATCACGTGACTGATCATGCACTGATCACGTGACTGATCATGCACTGATCACGTGGCTATCATGCACTGATCATGTGACTGATCATGCACTGATCACGTGGATGATCATGCACTGATCACGTGGCTGATCATGCACTGATCACATGACTGATCATGCACTGATCACGTGTCTGAATATGCTGATCATGTGACTGATCATGCACTGATCACGTGTGTATCATGCACTGATCACGTGACTGATCATGCACTGATCATGTAACTGTCAGGCACTGATCACATGGCTATCATGCACTGATCACGTGGATGATCATGCACTGACCATGCACTGATCACGTAGCTATCATGCACTGATCACGTGGCTGTCATGCACTGATCACGTGGCTGATCATGCACTGATCACGTGACTGACATGCACTGATCACATGGCTGATCATGCACTGATCACGTGGCTGATCATGCACTGATCACGTGGCTGATCATGCACTGATCACGTGCTGATCATGCACTGATCACGTGGCTATCATGCACTGATCACGTGGCTGATCATGCACTGATCACGTGGCTATCATGCACTGATCACGTGGCTGATCATGCACTGATCACGTGACTGATCATGCACTGATCACGTGGCTGATCATGCACTGATCACGTGGCTGATCATGCACTGATCACGTGGCTGATCATGCACTGATCACGTGACTGCATGCACTGATCACGTGGATGATCATGCACTGATCACGTGGCTGATCATGCACTGATCACGTGGCTGATCATGCACTGATCACGTGACTGATCATGCACTGATCACGTGGCTGATCATGCACTGATCACGTGGCTGATCATGCACTGATCACGTGACTGATCATGCACTGATCACGTGGCTGATCATGCACTGATCACGTGACTGATCATGCACTGATCACGTGGCTGATCATGCACTGATCACGTGGCTGATCATGCACTGATCACGTGCTGATCATGCACTGATCACGTGGCTGATCATGCACTGATCACGTGGCTGATCATGCACTGATCACGTGGCTGATCATGCACTGATCACGTGGCTGATCATGCACTGATCACGTGATCATGCACTGATCACGTGACTGCATGCACTGATCACGTGACTGATCATGCACTGATCACGTGGCTGATCATGCACTGATCACGTGACTGATCATGCACTGATCACGTGGCTGATCATGCACTGATCACGTGACTGATCATGCACTGATCACGTGGCTGATCATGCACTGATCACGTGACTGTCATGCACTGATCACGTGGCTGATCATGCACTGATCACGTGGCTATCATGCACTGATCACGTGACTGTCATGCACTGATCACGTGGCTGATCATGCACTGATCACGTGGCTGATCATGCACTGATCACGTGGCTGATCATGCACTGATCACGTGACTGATCATGCACTGATCACGTGACTGATCATGCTGATCACGTGACTGATCATGCACTGATCACGTGGCTATCATGCACTGATCACGTGGCTGATCATGCACTGATCACGTGGCTATCATGCACTGATCACGTGACTGTCATGCACTGATCACGTGGATGATCATGCACTGATCACGTGGCTGATCATGCACTGATCACGTGGCTGATCATGCACTGATCACGTGACTATCATGCTGTGATCACGTGACTGAATGGTGCTGATCATGTGACTGATCATGCACTGATCATGTGGCTATCATACACTGATCATGTGCCTCTGGAGGCAATAAACAAAGAGCTGAGTAGGCACGAATCACGCAGTCAGCAGGCAATAATCATGGAACTCAGCTGTGAGGAATCATGCTGCTCAGCTGGCAATAATCAAGCAGCTGAGCAGGCAGGAATCACGCAGCACAGCTGGCAATTGTCAAGCAGATGACAGGCAGGAATCGTGCAGCTCAGCTGGCAATTGTCAAGCAGATGAGCAGACAGTAATCACGCAGCTCAGCAGGCCCTGATCACGTGACTGAGCATGCACTGATCACGTGACTGATCATGACTGATCACGTGGCTATCATGCACTGATCACGTGACTGATCATGCACTGATCACGTGGCTGATCATGCACTGATCACGTGGCTGATCATGCACTGATCACGTGGCTGATCATGCACTGATCACGTGGCTGATCATGCACTGATCACGTGACTGATCATGCACTGATCACGTGGCTATCATGCACTGATCACGTGGCTATCATGCACTGATCACGTGGCTGATCATGCACTGATCACGTGGCTGATCATGCACTGATCACGGGACTGTCATGCACTGATCACGTGGCTGATCATGCACTGATCACGTGGCTATCATGCACACGTGATCACGATCACGACTGATCATGCACTGATCACGTGGCTGATCATGCACTGATCACGTGGCTGATCATGCACTGATCACGAAGCTGATCATGCACTGATCACGTGACTCATGCCTGCTCAGTGGCTGATCATGCACTGATCACGTGGCTGATCATGCACTGATCACGTGGCTGATCATGCACTGATCACGTGCTGATCATGCACTGATCACGTGGCTGATCATGCACTGATCACGTGGCTGATCATGCACTGATCACGTGGCTGATCATGCACTGATCACGTGACTGATCATGCACTGATCACGTGGCTGATCATGCACTGATCACGTGGCTGATCATGCACTGACTGTGCATGCACTGATCACGTGGCTGATCATGCACTGATCACGTGGCTGATCATGCACTGATCACGTGGCTGATCATGCACTGATCACGTGGCTGATCATGCACTGATCACGTGGCTGATCATGCACTGATCACGTGACTGATCATGCACTGATCACGTGGCTGATCATGCACTGATCACGTGGCTGATCATGCACTGATCACGTGATTCATGCACTGATCACGTGGCTGATCATGCACTGATCACGTGGCTGATCATGCACTGATCACGTGACTGATCATGCACTGATCACGTGACTGATCATGCACTGATCACGTGGCTGATCATGCACTGATCACGTGGCTGATCATGCACTGATCACGTGACTGATCATGCACTGATCACGTGGCTGATCATGCACTGATCACGTGACTGATCATGCACTGATCACGTGCTGATCATGCACTGATCACGTGGCTGATCATGCACTGATCACGTGGCTGATCATGCACTGATCACGTGGCTGATCATGCACTGATCACGTGGCTGATCATGCACTGATCACGTGGCTGATCATGCACTGATCACGTGGCTATCATGCACTGATCACGTGACTGATCATGCACTGATCACGTACCTGATCATGCACTGATCACGTGGCTATCATGCACTGATCACGTGGCTGATCATGCACTGATCACGTGGCTATCATGCACTGATCACGTGACTGATCATGCATGATCACGTGACTGATCATGCACTGATCACGTGGCTATCATGCACTGATCACGTGGCTGATCATGCACTGATCACGTGACTGATCATGCACTGATCAGAAGCTATCATGCACTGATCACGTGACTGATCATGCATGATCACGTGACTGATCATGCACTGATCACGTGGCTATCATGCACTGATCACGTGGCTGATCATGCACTGATCACGTGACTGATCATGCACTGATCACGGGTGATCATGCACTGATCACGTGGCTGATCATGCACTGATCACGTGGCTATCATGCACTGATCACGTGACTGATCATGCACTGATCACGTGGATATCATGCACTGATCACGTGACTGATCATGCACTGATCACGTGACTGATCATGCACTGATCACGTGGCTATCATGCACTGATCACGTGACTGATCATGCACTGATCACGTGACTGATCATGCACTGATCACGTGACTGATCATGCACTGATCATGTAAATGTCATGCACTGATCACGTGGCTATCATGCACTGATCACGTGGCTGATCATGCACTGATCACGTGACTGATCATGCACTGATCACGTGGCTATCATGCACTGATCACGTGGCTATCATGCACTGATCACGTGGCTGATCATGCACTGATCACGTGGCTGATCATGCACTGATCACGTGCTGATCATGCACTGATCACGTGGCTATCATGCACTGATCACGTGGCTGATCATGCACTGATCACGTGGCTGATCATGCACTGATCACGTGGCTGATCATGCACTGATCACGTGGCTGATCATGCACTGATCACGTGCTATCATGCACTGATCACGTGGCTGATCATGCACTGATCACGTGACTGATCATGCACTGATCACGTGACTGATCATGCACTGATCACGTGGCTGATCATGCACTGATCACGTGGCTATCATGCACTGATCACGTGACTGATCATGCACTGATCACGTGCCTGATCATGCACTGATCACGTGGCTGATCATGCACTGATCACGTGCTGATCATGCACTGATCACGTGACTGTCATGCACTGATCACGTGGCTGATCATGCACTGATCACGTGGCTGATCATGCACTGATCACGTGCTGATCATGCACTGATCACGTGGCTATCATGCACTGATCACGTGGCTGATCATGCACTGATCACGTGACTGATCATGCACTGATCACGTGGCTATCATGCACTGATCACGTGGCTGATCATGCACTGATCACGTGACTGATCATGCACTGATCACGTGACTGATCATGCACTGATCACGTGGCTATCATGCACTGATCATGTGACTGATCATGCACTGATCACGTGGATGATCATGCACTGATCACGTGGCTGATCATGCACTGATCACATGACTGATCATGCACTGATCACGTGTCTGAATATTGCTGATCATGTGATTGATCATGCACTGATCACGTGTGTATCATGCACTGATCACGTGACTGATCATGCACTGATCATGTAACTGTCATGCACTGATCACATGGCTATCATGCACTGATCACGTGGATGATCATGCACTGACCATGCACTGATCACGTAGCTATCATGCACTGATCACGTGGCTGTCATGCACTGATCACGTGGCTGATCATGCACTGATCACGTGACTGCACATGCACTGATCACATGGCTGATCATGCACTGATCACGTGGCTGATCATGCACTGATCACGTGGCTGATCATGCACTGATCACGTTGCTGATCATGCACTGATCACGTGGCTATCATGCACTGATCACGTGGCTGATCATGCACTGATCACGTGGCAATCATGCACTGATCACGTGGCTGATCATGCACTGATCATTGACTGATCATGCACTGATCACGTGGCTGATCATGCACTGATCACGTGGCTGATCATGCACTGATCACGCTGATCATGCACTGATCACGTGACTGCATGCACTGATCACGTGGATGATCATGCACTGATCACGTGGCTGATCATGCACTGATCACGTGGCTGATCATGCACTGATCACGTGACTGATCATGCACTGATCACGTGGCTGATCATGCACTGATCACGTGGCTGATCATGCACTGATCACGTGACTGATCATGCACTGATCACGTGGCTGATCATGCACTGATCACGTGACTGATCATGCACTGATCACGTGGCTGATCATGCACTGATCACGTGCCTGATCATGCACTGATCACGTTGCTGATCATGCACTGATCACGTGGCTGATCATGCACTGATCACGTGGCTGATCATGCACTGATCACGTGGCTGATCATGCACTGATCACGTGGCTGATCATGCACTGATCACGGCTGATCATGCACTGATCACGTGACTGCATGCACTGATCACGTGACTGATCATGCACTGATCACGTGGCTGATCATGCACTGATCACGTGACTGATCATGCACTGATCACGTGGCTGATCATGCACTGATCACGTGACTGATCATGCACTGATCACGTGGCTGATCATGCACTGATCACGTGACTGTCATGCACTGATCACGTGGCTGATCATGCACTGATCACGTGGCTATCATGCACTGATCACGTGACTGTCATGCACTGATCACGTGGATGATCATGCACTGATCACGTGGCTGATCATGCACTGATCACGTGGCTGATCATGCACTGATCACGTGACTGATCATGCACTGATCACGTGTCTGATCATGCTGATCACGTGACTGATCATGCACTGATCACGTGGCTATCATGCACTGATCACGTGGCTGATCATGCACTGATCACGTGGCTATCATGCACTGATCACGTGACTGTCATGCACTGATCACGTGGATGATCATGCACTGATCACGTGGCTGATCATGCACTGATCACGTGGCTGATCATGCACTGATCACGTGACTTATCATGCTGTGATCACGTGACTGAATGGTGCTGATCATGTGACTGATCATGCACTGATCATGTGGCTATCATGCACTGATCATGTGCCTCTGGAGGCAATAAACAAAGAGCTGAGCAGGCACGAATCACGCAATCAGCAGGCAATAATCATGGAACTCAGCTGTGAGGAATCATGCTGCTCAGCTGGCAATAATCAAGCAGCTGAGCAGGCAGGAATCACGCAGCACAGCTGGCAATTGTCAAGCAGATGACAGGCAGGAATCACGCAGCTCAGCTGGCAATTGTCAAGCAGATGAGCAGACAGGAATCACGCAGCTCAGCAGGCCCTGATCACGTGACTGAGCATGCACTGATCACGTGGCTGATCATGCACTGATCACGTGGCTGATCATGCACTGATCACGTGACTGATCATGCACTGATCACGTGGCTGATCATACACTGATCACGTGGCTGATCATGCACTGATCACGTGGCTGATCATGCACTGATCACGTGACTGATCATGCACTGATCACGTGGCTATCATGCACTGATCACGTGGCTATCATGCACTGATCACGTGGCTGATCATGCACTGATCACGTGGCTGATCATGCACTGATCACGGGACTGTCATGCACTGATCACGTGGCTGATCATGCACTGATCACGTGGCTATCATGCACTGATCACGTGACTGATCATGCACTGATCACGTGGCTGATCATGCACTGATCACGTGGCTGATCATGCACTGATCACGGCTGATCATGCACTGATCACGTGACTCATGCACTGATCACGTGGCTGATCATGCACTGATCACGTGGCTGATCATGCACTGATCACGTGGCTGATCATGCACTGATCACGTGGCTGATCATGCACTGATCACGTGGCTGATCATGCACTGATCACGTGGCTGATCATGCACTGATCACGTGGCTGATCATGCACTGATCACGTGACTGATCATGCACTGATCACGTGGCTGATCATGCACTGATCACGTGGCTGATCATGCACTGATCACGTGTGATCATGCACTGATCACGTGGCTGATCATGCACTGATCACGTGGCTGATCATGCACTGATCACGTGGCTGATCATGCACTGATCACGTGGCTGATCATGCACTGATCACGTGGCTGATCATGCACTGATCACGTGACTGATCATGCACTGATCACGTGGCTGATCATGCACTGATCACGTGAGCTGATCATGCACTGATCACGTGATTCATGCACTGATCACGTGGCTGATCATGCACTGATCACGTGGCTGATCATGCACTGATCACGTGACTGATCATGCACTGATCACGTGACTGATCATGCACTGATCACGTGGCTGATCATGCACTGATCACGTGGCTGATCATGCACTGATCACGTGACTGATCATGCACTGATCACGTGGCTGATCATGCACTGATCACGTGACTGATCATGCACTGATCACGTGGCTGATCATGCACTGATCACGTGGCTGATCATGCACTGATCACGTGGCTGATCATGCACTGATCACGTGGCTGATCATGCACTGATCACGTGGCTGATCATGCACTGATCACGTGGCTGATCATGCACTGATCACGTGGCTATCATGCACTGATCACGTGACTGATCATGCACTGATCACGTGGCTGATCATGCACTGATCACGTGGCTATCATGCACTGATCACGTGGCTGATCATGCACTGATCACGTGGCTATCATGCACTGATCACGTGACTGATCATGCACTGATCACGTGACTGATCATGCACTGATCACGTGGCTATCATGCACTGATCACGTGGCTGATCATGCACTGATCACGTGACTGATCATGCACTGATCAGTGGCTATCATGCACTGATCACGTGACTGATCATGCACTGATCACGTGACTGATCATGCACTGATCACGTGGCTATCATGCACTGATCACGTGGCTGATCATGCACTGATCACGTGACTGATCATGCACTGATCACGTGGTGATCATGCACTGATCACGTGGCTGATCATGCACTGATCACGTGGCTATCATGCACTGATCACGTGACTGATCATGCACTGATCACGTGGCTGATCATGCACTGATCACGTGACTGATCATGCACTGATCACGTGACTGATCATGCACTGATCACGTGGCTATCATGCACTGATCACGTGACTGATCATGCACTGATCACGTGACTGATCATGCACTGATCACGATCACGTGATCATGCACTGATCACGTGGCTGTCATGCACTGATCACGTGGCTATCATGCACTGATCACGTGGCTGATCATGCACTGATCACGTGACTGATCATGCACTGATCACGTGGCTATCATGCACTGATCACGTGGCTATCATGCACTGATCACGTGGCTGATCATGCACTGATCACGTGGCTGATCATGCACTGATCACGTGGCTGATCATGCACTGATCACGTGGCTATCATGCACTGATCACGTGGCTGATCATGCACTGATCACGTGGCTGATCATGCACTGATCACGTGGCTGATCATGCACTGATCACGTGGCTGATCATGCACTGATCACGTGGCTGATCATGCACTGATCACGTGCTGATCATGCACTGATCACGTGACTCATGCACTGATCACGTGGCTGATCATGCACTGATCACGTGGCTGATCATGCACTGATCACGTGACTGATCATGCACTGATCACGTGGCTGATCATGCACTGATCACGTGGCTGATCATGCACTGATCACGTGGCTGATCATGCACTGATCACGTGGCTGATCATGCACTGATCACGTGGCTGATCATGCACTGATCACGTGGCTGATCATGCACTGATCACGTGGCTGATCATGCACTGATCACGTGGCTGATCATGCACTGATCACGTGGCTGATCATGCACTGATCACGTGGCTGATCATGCACTGATCACGTGGCTGATCATGCACTGATCACGTGGCTGATCATGCACTGATCACGTGGCTGATCATGCACTGATCACGTGACTGCATGCACTGATCACGTGACTGATCATGCACTGATCACGTGGCTGATCATGCACTGATCACGTGACTGATCATGCACTGATCACGTGGCTGATCATGCACTGATCACGTGACTGATCATGCACTGATCACGTGGCTGATCATGCACTGATCACGTGACTGTCATGCACTGATCACGTGGCTGATCATGCACTGATCACGTGGCTATCATGCACTGATCACGTGACTGTCATGCACTGATCACGTGGCTGATCATGCACTGATCACGTGGCTGATCATGCACTGATCACGTGGCTGATCATGCACTGATCACGTGACTGATCATGCACTGATCACGTGGCTGATCATGCTGATCACGTGACTGATCATGCACTGATCACGTGGCTATCATGCACTGATCACGTGGCTGATCATGCACTGATCACGTGGCTATCATGCACTGATCACGTGACTGTCATGCACTGATCACGTGGCTGATCATGCACTGATCACGTGGCTGATCATGCACTGATCACGTGGCTGATCATGCACTGATCACGTGACTGATCATGCACTGATCACGGGCTGATCATGCTGATCATGTGACTGATCATGCACTGATCACGTGGCTGATCATGCACTGATCACGTGGCTGATCATGCACTGATCACGTGACTGATCATGCACTGATCACGTGGCTATCATGCACTGATCACGTGACTGATCATGCACTGATCACGTGGCTGATCATGCACTGATCACGATGGCTGATCATGCACTGATCACGTGCTGATCATGCACTGATCACGTGGCTGATCATGCACTGATCACGTGGCTGATCATGCACTGATCACGTGGCTGATCATGCACTGATCACGTGACTGATCATGCACTGATCACGTGGCTGATCATGCACTGATCACGTGGCTGATCATGCACTGACACTGTGCATGCACTGATCACGTGGCTGATCATGCACTGATCACGTGGCTGATCATGCACTGATCACGTGGCTGATCATGCACTGATCACGTGGCTGATCATGCACTGATCACGTGGCTGATCATGCACTGATCACGAAGCTGATCATGCACTGATCACGTGACTATCATGCACTGATCACGTGGCTGATCATGCACTGATCACGTGACTGTCATGCACTGATCACGTGGCTGATCATGCACTGATCACGTGGCTGATCATGCACTGATCACGTGGCTGATCATGCACTGATCACGTGGCTGATCATGCACTGATCACGTGCTGATCATGCACTGATCACGTGGCTGATCATGCACTGATCACGTGGCTGATCATGCACTGATCACGTGGCTGATCATGCACTGATCACGTGGCTGATCATGCACTGATCACGTGGCTATCATGCACTGATCACGTGACTGATCATGCACTGATCACGTGGCTGATCATGCACTGATCACGTGGCTGATCATGCACTGATCACGTGGCTGATCATGCACTGATCACGTGGCTATCATGCACTGATCACGTGGCTGATCATGCACTGATCACGTGACTGATCATGCACTGATCACGTGGCTGATCATGCACTGATCACGTGACTGATCATGCACTGATCACGTGGCTGATCATGCACTGATCACGTGACTGATCATGCACTGATCACGTGGCTATCATGCACTGATCACGTGGCTGATCATGCACTGATCACGTGGCTGATCATGCACTGATCACGTGGCTGATCATGCACTGATCACGTGGCTATCATGCACTGATCACGTGACTGATCATGCACTGATCACGTGGCTGATCATGCACTGATCACGTGACTGATCATGCACTGATCACGTGGCTGATCATGCACTGATCACGTGGCTATCATGCACTGATCACGTGGCTGATCATGCACTGATCACGTGACTGATCATGCACTGATCACGTGGCTGATCATGCACTGATCACGTGGCTGATCATGCACTGATCACGTGGCTGATCATGCACTGATCACGTGGCTGATCATGCACTGATCACGTGGCTGATCATGCACTGATCACGTGACTGATCATGCACTGATCACGTGGCTATCATGCACTGATCACGTGACTGATCATGCACTGATCACGTGGCTATCATGCACTGATCACGTGGCTATCATGCACTGATCACGTGGCTGATCATGCACTGATCACGTGACTGATCATGCACTATCACGTGGCTGATCATGCACTGATCACGTGGCTGATCATGCACTGATCACGTGGCTGATCATGCACTGATCACGTGACTGATCATGCACTGATCACGTGGCTATCATGCACTGATCACGTGGCTGATCATGCACTGATCACGTGGATATCATGCACTGATCACGTGACTGATCATGCACTGATCACGTGGCTGATCATGCACTGATCACGTGACTGATCATGCACTGATCACGTGACTGATCATGCACTGATCACGTGGCTGATCATGCACTGATCACGTGGCTATCATGCACTGATCACGTGACTGATCATGCACTGATCACGTGACTGATCATGCACTGATCACGTGGCTATCATGCACTGATCATGTGCCTCAGGAGGCAACAATCAAAGAGCTGATCAGGCACGAATCACGCAATCAGCAGGCAAATCATGGACCTCAGCTCTGACGAATCATGCTGCTCAGCTGGCAATAATCAAGCAGCTGATCAGGCAGGAATCACACGGCTCAGCTGGCAATTGTCAAGCAGATGAGCTGGCAGGAATCACGCAGCTCAGCTGGCAATGATCAAGCAGATGAGCAGGCAGGAATCACGCAGCTCAGCTGGCAATTACCCAGCAGATGATCAGGCAGGATCACGCAGCTCAGCTGGGAATGATCAAGCAGCTGAGATAGGATCACGCAGCTCATCATGCACTGATCACGTGACTGAATGCACTGATCACGTGGCTGATCATGCACTGATCACGTGACTGATCATGCACTGATCACGTGCTATCATGCACTGATCACGTGGCTATCATGCACTGATCACGTGACTGATCATGCACTGATCACGTGGCTGATCATGCACTGATCACGTGTTGATCATGCACTGATCACATGACTGATCATGCACTGATCACGGGAATGTCATGCACTGATCACGTGGCTGATCATGCACTGATACCGTGACTGAGCATGGACTGATCACATGACTATCATGCACTGATCACGTGACTGAATGGCGCTGATCATGTGACTGATCATGCGCTGATCATGTTTGCTATCATACACTGATCATGTGGCTCTGGAGGCAATAACAAAGAGCTGAGTAGGCACGAATCACACAATCAGCAGGCAATAATCATGGAACTCAGCTGTGAGGAATCATGCTGCTCAGCTGGCAATAATCAAGCAGCTGAGCAGGCAGGAATTACGCAGCACAGCTGGCAATTGTCAAGCAGATGACAGGCAGGAATCATGCAGCTCAGCTGGCAATTGTCAAGCAGATGAGCAGACAGTAATCACGCAGCTCAGCAGGCCCTGATCACGTGACTGAGCATGCACTGTTCACGTGGCTGATCATACACTGATCACGTGACTGATCATGCACTGATCACGTGGCTATCATGCACTGATCACGTGACTGATCATGCACTGATCACGTGGCTGATCATGCACTGATCACGTGACTGATCATGCACTGATCACGTGGCTATCATGCACTGATCACGTGACTGATCATGCACTGATCACGTGGCTGATCATGCACTGATCACGTGACTGATCATGCACTGATCACGTGGCTATCATGCACTGATCACGTGGCTGATCATGCACTGATCACGTGGCTGATCATGCACTGATCACGTGACTGATCATGCACTGATCACGTGACTATCATGCACTGATCACGTTGCTATCATGCACTGATCACGTGGCTGATCATGCACTGATCACGTGACTGATCATGCACTGATCACGTGGCTATCATGCACTGATCACGTGGCTATCATGCACTGATCACGTGGCTGATCATGCACTGATCACGTGACTGATCATGCACTGATCACGTGGCTGATCATGCACTGATCACATGGCTGATCATGCACTGATCACGTGCTGATCATGCACTGATCACGTGATGATCATGCACTGATCACGTGGCTGATCATGCACTGATCACGTGGCTGATCATGCACTGATCACGTGGCTGATCATGCACTGATCACGTGACTGATCATGCACTGATCACGTGGCTGATCATGCACTGATCACGTGGCTGATCATGCACTGATCACGTGGCTGATCATGCACTGATCACGTGGCTGATCATGCACTGATCACGTGGCTGATCATGCACTGATCACGTGGCTGATCATGCACTGATCACGTGGCTGATCATGCACTGATCACGTGACTGATCATGCACTGATCACGTGGCTGATCATGCACTGATCACGTGGCTGATCATGCACTGATCACGTGGCTGATCATGCACTGATCACGTGATCATGCACTGATCACGTGGCTGATCATGCACTGATCACGTGGCTGATCATGCACTGATCACGTGGCTGATCATGCACTGATCACGTGGCTGATCATGCACTGATCACGTGATCATGCACTGATCATGCACTGATCACGTGATCTGATCATGCACTGATCACGTGGCTATCATGCACTGATCACGTGGCTGATCATGCACTGATCACGTGATCATGCACTGATCACGTGACTGATCATGCACTGATCACGTAATTGTCATGCACTGATCACGTGGCTATCATGCACTGATCACGTGGCTGATCATGCACTGATCATGTGACTGATCATGCACTGATCACGTGGCTATCATGCACTGATCACTTGGCTTCATGCACTGATCACGTGGCTGATCATGCACTGATCACGTGACTGATCATACTGATCACGTGGCTGATCATGCACTGATCACGTGGCTGATCATGCACTGATCACGTGGCTGATCATGCACTGATCACGTGGCTGATCATGCACTGATCACGTGGCTATCATGCACTGATCACGTGGCTGATCATGCACTGATCACGTGACTGATCATGCACTGATCACGTGGCTGATCATGCACTGATCACGTGGCTGATCATGCACTGATCACACACTGATCACGTGACTGTCATGCACTGATCACGTGGCTGATCATGCACTGATCACGTGGCTGATCATGCACTGATCACGTGGCTGATCATGCACTGATCACGTTGCTGATCATGCACTGATCACGTGGCTATCATGCACTGATCACGTGACTGTCATGCACTGATCACGTGGCTGATCATGCACTGATCACGTGGTGATCATGCACTGATCACGTGGCTGATCATGCACTGATCACGTGGCTGATCATGCACTGATCACGTTGTGATCATGCACTGATCACGTGGCTGATCATGCACTGATCACGTGCCTGATCATGCACTGATCACGTTGCTGATCATGCACTGATCACGTGGCTGATCATGCACTGATCACGTGGCTGATCATACACTGATCACGTGACTGATCATGCACTGATCACGTGGCTGATCATGCACTGATCACGTGCTGATCATGCACTGATCACGTGACTATCATGCACTGATCACGTGACTGATCATGCACTGATCACGTGGCTGATCATGCACTGATCACGTGACTGATCATGCACTGATCACGTGGCTGATCATGCACTGATCACGTGACTGATCATGCACTGATCACGTGGCTATCATGCACTGATCACGTGGCTGATCATGCACTGATCACGTGACTGATCATGCACTGATCACGTGGCTGATCATGCACTGATCACGTGGCTGATCATGCACTGATCACGTGACTGATCATGCACTGATCACGTGGCTGATCATGCACTGATCACGTGGCTGATCATGCACTGATCACGTGGCTGATCATGCACTGATCACGTGACTGTCATGCACTG
The DNA here is from genome assembly GCF_032452875.1 of Bos javanicus. Taxonomy (NCBI): domain Eukaryota; kingdom Metazoa; phylum Chordata; class Mammalia; order Artiodactyla; family Bovidae; genus Bos; species Bos javanicus. The sequence goes on from NW_026893703.1 coordinate 52,659, forward strand.
ATCACGTGGCTGATCATGCACTGATCACGTGGCTGATCATGCACTGATCACGTGGCTGATCATGCACTGATCACGTTGCTGATCATGCACTGATCACGTGGCTATCATGCACTGATCACGTGACTGTCATGCACTGATCACGTGGCTGATCATGCACTGATCACGTGGTGATCATGCACTGATCACGTGGCTGATCATGCACTGATCACGTGGCTGATCATGCACTGATCACGTTGTGATCATGCACTGATCACGTGGCTGATCATGCACTGATCACGTGCCTGATCATGCACTGATCACGTGCTGATCATGCACTGATCACGTGGCTGATCATGCACTGATCACGTGGCTGATCATGCACTGATCACGTGGCTGATCATGCACTGATCACGTGGCTGATCATGCACTGATCAAAAGCTGATCATGCACTGATCACGTGACTATCATGCACTGATCACGTGACTGTCATGCACTGATCACGTGGCTGATCATGCACTGATCACGTGACTGATCATGCACTGATCACGTGGCTGATCATGCACTGATCACGTGACTGATCATGCACTGATTAATCATGCACTGATCACGTGGCTATCATGCACTGATCACGTGGCTGATCATGCACTGATCACGTGACTGATCATGCACTGATCACGTGGCTATCATGCACTGATCACGTGATTGTCATGCACTATCACGTGGATGATCATGCACTGATCACGTGGCTGATCATGCACTGATCCCACGGCTGATCATGGACTGATCACATGACTATCATGCAGTGATCACGTGACTGAATGGCGCTGATCATGTGACTGATCATGCACTGATCATGTGGCTATCATGCACTGATCATGTGCCTCTGGAGGCAATAAACAAAGAGCTGAGTAGGCACGAATCATGCAGTCAGCAGGCAATAATCATGGAACTCAGCTGTGAGGAATCATGCTGCTCAGCTGGCAATAATCAAGCAGCTGAGCAGGCAGGAATTACGCAGCACAGCTGGCAATTGTCAAGCAGATGACAGGCAGGAATCACGCAGCTCAGCTGGCAATTGTCAAGCAGATGAGCAGACAGTAATCACGCAGCTCAGCAGGCCCTGATCACGTGACTGAGCATGCACTGTTCACGTGGCTGATCATACACTGATCACGTGGCTGATCATGCACTGATCACGTGGCTATCATGCACTGATCACGTGACTGATCATGCACTGATCACGTGGCTGATCATGCACTGATCACGTGGCTGATCATGCACTGATCACAAAGCTGATCATGCACTGATCACGTGACTGTCATGCACTGATCACGTGGCTGATCATGCACTGATCACGTGACTGATCATGCACTGATCACGTGCTGATCATGCACTGATCACGTGACTGATCATGCACTGATCACGTGGCTGATCATGCACTGATCACTGGCTGATCATGCACTGATCACGTGACTGTCATGCACTGATCACGTGGCTGATCATGCACTGATCACGTGGCTGATCATGCACTGATCACGTGGCTGATCATGCACTGATCACGTGGATGATCATGCACTGATCACGTGGCTGATCATGCACTGATCACGTGACTGATCATGCACTGATCACGTGACTGATCATGCACTGATCACGTGGCTGATCATGCACTGATCACGTGGCTGATCATGCACTGATCACGTGGCTGATCATGCACTGATCACGTTGCTGATCATGCACTGATCACGTGACTGATCATGCACTGATCACGTGGCTGATCATGCACTGATCACTGGCTGATCATGCACTGATCACGTGACTGATCATGCACTGATCACGTGGCTGATCATGCACTGATCACGTGGCTGATCATGCATGATCACTGCTGATCATGCACTGATCACGTGGCTGATCATGCACTGATCACGTGGATGATCATGCACTGATCACGTGCTGATCATGCACTGATCACGTTGCTATCATGCACTGATCACGTGGCTGATCATGCACTGATCACGTGACTGATCATGCACTGATCACGTGACTGATCATGCACTGATCACGTGGCTATCATGCACTGATCACGTGGCTGATCATGCACTGATCACGTGACTGATCATGCACTGATCACGTGACTGACATGCACTGATCACGTAATTGTCATCACTGATCACGTGGCTGATCATGCACTGATCACGTGGCTGATCATGCACTGATCACGTGGCTGATCATGCACTGATCACGTGGCTATCATGCACTGATCACGTGGCTGATCATGCACTGATCACGTGGCTGATCATGCACTGATCACGTGACTGATCATGCACTGATCACGTGGCTGATCATGCACTGATCACGTGGCTGATCATGCACTGATCACGTGGCTATCATGCACTGATCACGTGACTGATCATGCACTGATCATGTAATTGTCATGCACTGATCACGTGGCTATCATGCACTGATCACGTGGCTGATCATGCACTGATCATGTGACTGATCATGCACTGATCACGTGGCTATCATGCACTGATCACGTGGCTATCATGCACTGATCACGTGGCTGATCATGCACTGATCACGTGACTGATCATGCACTGATCACGTGGCTGATCATGCACTGATCACGTGGCTGATCATGCACTGATCACGTGGCTGATCATGCACTGATCACGTGGCTATCATGCACTGATCACGTGGCTATCATGCACTGATCACGTGGCTGATCATGCACTGATCACGTGACTGATCATGCACTGATCACGTGACTATCATGCACTGATCACGTGGCTGATCATGCACTGATCACGTGACTGATCATGCACTGATCACGTGGCTGATCATGCACTGATCACGTGGCTGATCATGCACTGATCACGTGGCTGATCATGCACTGATCACGTGGCTGATCATGCACTGATCACGTGGCTATCATGCACTGATCACGTGACTGATCATGCACTGATCACTGGCTGATCATGCACTGATCACGTGGCTGATCATGCACTGATCATGAAGCTGATCATGCACTGATCACGTGACTGTGCACTGATGCGTGGCTGATCATGCACTGATCACGTGGCTGATCATGCACTGATCACGTGGCTGATCATGCACTGATCACGTGGCTGATCATGCACTGATCACGTGCTGATCATGCACTGATCACGTGGCTGATCATGCACTGATCACGTGACTGATCATGCACTGATCACGTGGCTGATCATGCACTGATCACGTGACTGATCATGCACTGATCACGTGGCTGATCATGCACTGATCATGAAGCTGATCATACACTGACTGTGCATGCACTGATCACGTGGCTGATCATGCACTGATCACGTGGCTGATCATGCACTGATCACGTGGCTGATCATGCACTGATCACGTGGCTGATCATGCACTGATCACGTGGCTGATCATGCACTGATCACGTGACTGATCATGCACTGATCACGTGACTGATCATGCACTGATCACGTGGCTGATCATGCACTGATCACGTGCTGATCATGCACTGATCACGTGGCTGATCATGCACTGATCACGTAGCTGATCATGCACTGATCACGTGGCTGATCATGCACTGATCACGTGACTGATCATGCACTGATCACGTGGCTGATCATGCACTGATCACGTGCTGATCATACACTGACTGTGCATGCACTGATCACGTGGCTGATCATGCACTGATCACGTGGCTGATCATGCACTGATCACGTGGCTGATCATGCACTGATCACGTGGCTGATCATGCACTGATCACGTGGCTGATCATGCACTGATCACGTGACTGATCATGCACTGATCACGTGACTGATCATGCACTGATCACGTGGCTGATCATGCACTGATCACGTGGCTGATCATGCACTGATCACGTGGCTGATCATGCACTGATCACGTGACTGATCATGCACTGATCACGTGACTGATCATGCACTGATCACGTGGCTGATCATGCACTGATCACGTGGCTGATCATGCACTGATCACGTAGCTGATCATGCACTGATCACGTGACTGTCATGCACTGATCACGTGGCTGATCATGCACTGATCACGTGGCTGATCATGCACTGATCACGTGGCTGATCATGCACTGATCACGTGGCTGATCATGCACTGATCACGTGGCTGATCATGCACTGATCACGTGGCTGATCATGCACTGATCACGTGGCTATCATGCACTGATCACGTGACTGTCATGCACTGATCACGTACCTGATCATGCACTGATCACGTGGCTATCATGCACTGATCACGTGGCTGATCATGCACTGATCACGTGACTGATCATGCACTGATCACTTATCTATCATGCACTGATCACATGACTGTCATGCATGATCATGTGACTGATCATGCACTGATCACGTGGCTATCATGCACTGATCACGTGGCTGATCATGCACTGATCACGTGACTGATCATGCACTGATCACGTGGCTATCATGCACTGATCACGTGGCTGATCATGCACTGATCACGTGACTATCATGCACTGATCACGTGACTGATCATGCACTGATCAGTAATTGTCATGCACTGATCACGTGGCTATCATGCACTGATCACGTGGCTGATCATGCACTGATCACGTGACTGATCATGCACTGATCACGTAGCTATCATGCACTGATCACGTGGCTGTCATGCACTGATCACGTGGCTGATCATGCACTGATCACGTGACTGATCATGCACTGATCACGTGACTGATCATGCACTGATCACGTAGTGATCATGCACTGATCACGTGGCTATCATGCACTGATCACGTGGCTGATCATGCACTGATCACGTGACTGATCATGCACTGATCACGTGGCTGTCATGCACTGATCACGTGGCTGATCATGCACTGATCACGTGACTGATCATGCACTGATCACGTGGCTGATCATGCACTGATCACGTGGCTGATCATGCACTGATCACGTGGCTGATCATGCACTGATCACGTGGCTGATCATGCACTGATCACGTGGCTATCATGCACTGATCACGTGGCTGATCATGCACTGATCACGTGGCAATCATGCACTGATCACGTGGCTGATCATGCACTGATCACGTGACTGATCATGCACTGATCACGTGGCTGATCATGCACTGATCACGTGGCTGATCATGCACTGATCACGTGGCTGATCATGCACTGATCACGTGACTGTCATGCACTGATCACGTGGCTGATCATGCACTGATCACGTGGCTGATCATGCACTGATCACGTGGCTGATCATGCACTGATCACGTGACTGATCATGCACTGATCATGTGCTGATCATGCACTGATCACGTGGCTGATCATGCACTGATCACGTGGCTGATCATGCACTGATCACGTGGCTGATCATGCACTGATCACGTGCTGATCATGCACTGATCACGTGACTGTCATGCACTGATCACGTGGCTGATCATGCACTGATCACGTGGCTATCATGCACTGATCACGTGACTGTCATGCACTGATCACGTGGATGATCATGCACTGATCACGTGGCTGATCATGCACTGATCACGTGGCTGATCATGCACTGATCACGTGACTTATCATGCACTGATCACGTGTCTGATCATGCTGATCACGTGACTGATCATGCACTGATCACGTGGCTATCATGCACTGATCACGTGGCTGATCATGCACTGATCACGTGACTGATCATGCACTGATCACGTGGCTATCATGCACTGATCACGTGATTGTCATGCACTGATCACGTGGATGATCATGCACTGATCACGTGGCTGATCATGCACTGATCACGTGGCTGATCATGCACTGATCACGTGACTTATCATGCTGTGATCACGTGACTGAATGGCGCTGATCATGTGACTGATCATGCACTGATCATGTGGCTATCATACACTGATCATGTGCCTCTGGAGGCAATAAACAAAGAGCTGAGTAGGCACGAATCACGCAATCAGCAGGCAATAATCATGGAACTCAGCTGTGAGGAATCATGCTGCTCAGCTGGCAATAATCAAGCAGCTGAGCAGGCAGGAATCAGCAGCACAGCTGGCAATTGTCAAGCAGATGACAGGCAGGAATCACGCAGCTCAGCTGGCAATTGTCAAGCAGATGAGCAGACAGTAATCACGCAGCTCAGCAGGCCCTGATCACGTGACTGAGCATGCACTGATCACGTGGCTGATCATGCACTGATCACGTGGCTGATCATGCACTGATCACGTGGATGATCATGCACTGATCACGTGACTGATCATGCACTGATCACGTGACTGATCATGCACTGATCACGTGGCTGATCATGCACTGATCACGTGGCTGATCATGCACTGATCACGTGGCTGATCATGCACTGATCACGTGGCTGATCATGCACTGATCACGTGGCTGATCATGCACTGATCACGTGACTGATCATGCACTGATCACGTGCTGATCATGCACTGATCACGTGGCTGATCATGCACTGATCACGTGACTGATCATGCACTGATCACGTGACTGATCATGCACTGATCACGTGGCTGATCATGCACTGATCACGAAGCTGATCATGCACTGATCACGTGACTGATCATGCACTGATCACGTGGCTGATCATGCACTGATCACGTGGCTGATCATGCACTGATCACGTGGCTGATCATGCACTGATCACGTGGCTGATCATGCACTGATCACGTGACTGATCATGCACTGATCACGTGGCTGATCATGCACTGATCACGTGGATGATCATGCACTGATCACGTGGCTGATCATGCACTGATCACGTGACTGATCATGCACTGATCACGTGGATGATCATGCACTGATCACGTGGCTGATCATGCACTGATCACGTGACTGATCATGACTGATCATGTGTCTGATATTGCTGATCACGTTGCTGATCATGCACTGATCACGTGGCTATCATGCACTGATCACGTGACTGTCATGCACTGATCACGTAAATGTATGCACTGATCACGTGGCTATCATGCACTGATCACGTGGCTGATCATGCACTGATCACGTGACTGATCATGCACTGATCACGTGGCTATCATGCACTGATCACGTGGCTATCATGCACTGATCACGTGACTGTCATGCACTGATCACGTGGCTGATCATGCACTGATCACGTGACTGATCATGCACTGATCACGTGGCTGATCATGCACTGATCACGTGGCTGATCATGCACTGATCACGTGGCTATCATGCACTGATCACGTGGCTATCATGCACTGATCACGTGACTGATCATGCACTGATCACGTGGATGATCATGCACTGATCACGTGGCTGATCATGCACTGATCACGTGACTGATCATGACTGATCATGTGTCTGAATATGCTGATCATGTTGCTGATCATGCACTGATCACGTGGCTATCATGCACTGATCACGTGACTGTCATGCACTGATCACGTAAATGTCATGCACTGATCACGTGGCTATCATGCACTGATCACGTGGCTGATCATGCACTGATCACGTGACTGATCATGCACTGATCACGTGGCTATCATGCACTGATCACGTGGCTATCATGCACTGATCACGTGACTGTCATGCACTGATCACGTGGCTGATCATGCACTGATCACGTGACTGATCATGCACTGATCACGTGGCTGATCATGCACTGATCACGTGGCTGATCATGCACTGATCACGTGGCTATCATGCACTGATCACGTGACTGTCATGCACTGATCACGTGGCTGATCATGCACTGATCACGTGGCTGATCATGCACTGATCACGTGACTGATCATGCACTGATCACGTGGCTATCATGCACTGATCACGTGGCTATCATGCACTGATCACGTGACTGTCATGCACTGATCACGTGGCTGATCATGCACTGATCACGTGGCTGATCATGCACTGATCACGTGGCTGATCATGCACTGATCACGTGGCTGATCATGCACTGATCACGTGCTGATCATGCACTGATCACGTGACTGCATGCACTGATCACGTGACTGCCATGCACTGATCACGTGGATGATCATGCACTGATCACGTGACTGATCATGCACTGATCACGTGGCTGATCATGCACTGATCACGTGACTGATCATGCACTGATCACGTGGCTGATCATGCACTGATCACGTGACTGTCATGCACTGATCACGTGGCTGATCATGCACTGATCACGTGGCTGATCATGCAATGATTAATCATGCACTGATCACGTGGCTATCATGCACTGATCACGTGGCTGATCATGCACTGATCACGTGACTGATCATGCACTGATCACGTGGCTATCATGCACTGATCACGTGATTGTCATGCACTGATCACGTGGATGATCATGCACTGATCACGTGGCTGATCATGCACTGATCACGTGGCTGATCATGCACTGATCACGTGACTTATCATGCTGTGATCACGTGACTGAATGGTGCTGATCATGTGACTGATCATGCACTGATCATGTGGCTATCATGCACTGATCATGTGCCTCTGGAGGCAATAAACAAAGAGCTGAGCAGGCATGAATCACGCAATCAGCAGGCAATAATCATGGAACTCAGGTGTGATGAATCATGCTGCTCAGCTGGCAATCATCAAGCAGCTGAGCAGGCAGGAATCCGCAGCTCAGCTGGCAATTGTCAAGCAGATGACAGGCAGGAATCACGCAGCTCAGCTGGCAATTGTCAAGCAGATGAGCAGACAGGAATCGCGAGCTCAGCAGGCCCTGATCACGTGACTGAGCATGCACTGATCACGTGACTGATCATGCACTGATCACGTGGCAATCATGCACTGATCACGTGACTGATCATGCACTGATCACGTGGCTGATCATACACTGATCACGTGACTGATCATGCACTGATCACGTGACTGATCATGCACTGATCACGTGGCTATCATGCACTGATCACGTGACTGATCATGCACTGATCACGTGGCTATCATGCACTGATCACGTGGCTATCATGCACTGATCACGTGGCTGATCATGCACTGATCACGTGACTGATCATGCACTGATCACGTGGCTGATCATGCACTGATCACGTGGCTGATCATGCACTGATCACGTGGCTGATCATGCACTGATCACGTGGCTATCATGCACTGATCACGTGGCTATCATGCACTGATCACGTGGCTGATCATGCACTGATCACGTGGCTGATCATGCACTGATCACGTGCTGATCATGCACTGATCACGTGACTGTCATGCACTGATCACGTGGCTGATCATGCACTGATCACGTGGCTGATCATGCACTGATCACGTGACTGATCATGCACTGATCACGTGTGATCATGCACTGATCACGTGGCTGATCATGCACTGATCACGTGGCTGATCATGCACTGATCACGTGGATGATCATGCACTGATCACGTGACTGATCATGCACTGATCACGTGCCTGATCATGCACTGATCACGTGGCTGATCATGCACTGATCATGAAGCTGATCATGCACTGATCACGTGACTGTCATGCACTGATCACGTGGCTGATCATGCACTGATCACGTTGCTGATCATGCACTGATCACGTGGCTGATCATGCACTGATCACGTTGCGATCATGCACTGATCACGTGGCTGATCATGCACTGATCACGTGACTGATCATGCACTGATCACGTGGCTGATCATGCACTGATCACGTGACTGATCATGCACTGATCACGGCTGATCATGCACTGATCACGTGACTGTCATGCACTGATCACGTGGCTGATCATGCACTGATCACGTGGCTGATCATGCACTGATCACGTGGCTGATCATGCACTGATCATGTGACTGATCATGCACTGATATGTTGCTGATCATGCACTGATCACGTGGCGATCATGCACTGATCACGTGGCTGATCATGCACTGATCTGTGGCTATCATGCACTGATCACGTGCCTATCATGCACTGATCACGTGGCTGATCATGCACTGATCACGTGACTGATCATGCACTGATCACGTGGCTATCATGCACTGATCACGTGGCTATCATGCACTGATCACGTGACTGATCATGCACTGATCACGTGGCTATCATGCACTGATCATGAGATTGCACATGCACTGATCACGAGGATGATCATACACTGATCACGTACTGATCATGCACTGATCACGTGGCTATCATGCACTGATCACGTGGCTGATCATGCACTGATCACGTGGCTGATCATGCACTGATCACGTGGCTATCATGCACTGATCACGTGGCTGATCATGCACTGATCACGAAGCTGATCATGCACTGATCACGTGACATCATGCACTGATCAATTGACTGATCATGCACTGATCACGTGGCTGATCATACACTGATCACGTGACTGATCATGCACTGATCACGTGGCTGATCATGCACTGATCACGTGACTGATCATGCACTGATCACGTGACTGATCATGCACTGATTAATCATGCACTGATCACGTGGCTATCATGCACTGATCACGTGGCTGATCATGCACTGATCACGTGACTGATCATGCACTGATCACGTGGCTATCATGCACTGATCACGTGACTGTCATGCACTGATCACGTGGATGATCATGCACTGATCACGTGGCTGATCATGCACTGATCACGTGGCTGATCATGCACTGATCACGTGACTTATCATGATGTGATCACGTGTTTGAATGGTGCTGATCATGTGACTGATCATGCACTGATCACGTGGCTATCATGCACTGATCATGTGCCTCAGGAGGCAATACTCAAAGAGCTGATCAGGCACGAATCACGCAATCAGCAGGCAATAATCATGGACTCAGCTGTGATGAATCATGCTGCTCAGCTGGCAATCATCAAGCAGCTGAATAGGCAGGAATCAGACGGCTCAGCTGGCAATTGTCAAGCAGATGATCAGGCAGGAATCACGCAGCTCAGTGGCTGTGATCACGTGACTGAGCATGCACTGATCACGTGGCTGATCATGCACTGATCACGTGACTGATCATGCACTGATCACGTGACTGATCATGCACTGATCACGTGGCTGATCATGCACTGATCACGTGGTATCATGCACTGATCACGTGACTGATCATGCACTGATCACGTGCCTGATCATGCACTGATCACGTGGCTGATCATGCACTGATCACGTGGCTGATCATGCACTGATCACGTTGCTGATCATGCACTGATCACGTGGCTGATCATGCACTGATCACGTGACTGAATGGCACTGATCATGTGACTGATCATGCACTGATCACGTGGCTATCATGCACTGATCATGTGCCTCATGAGGCAATGTCAAAGAGCTGAGCAGCACTGATCACGCAATCAGCAGGCAAAAATCATGGACTTCAGCTGTGATGAATCATGCAGCTCAGCTGGCAATAATCAAGCAGCTGAGCAGGCAGGAATCACATGGCTCAGCTGAATATTTTCAAGCAGATGAGCAGGCAGGAATCACGCAGCTCAGCTGGCAATAATCAAGCAGATGAGCAGGCAGGTATCCGCAGCTCAGCTGGCAATATCATGCAGATGACCCGGCAGGAATCACGCAGGTCAGCTGGCAATTATCAAGCAGATGAGCAGGCAGGAATCACGCAGCTCAGCTGGCAGTTATCAAGCAGATGAGCAGGCAGGAAGGCACGCAGCACAGCTGGCAATTGTCAAGCAGCTGATCAGACAGGAATCACGCAGCTCAGCAGTCCCTGATCACGTGACTGAGCATGCACTGTTCACGTGGCTGATCATACACTGATCACGTGACTGATCATGCACTGATCACGTGACTGATCATGCACTGATCACGTGGCTATCATGCACTGATCACGTGACTGATCATGCACTGATCACGTGGCTATCATACACTGATCACGTGATGATCATGCACTGATCACGTGACTGATCATGCACTGATCACGTGGCTATCATGCACTGATCACGTGGCTGATCATACTGATCACGTGACTGATCATGCACTGATCACGTGGCTATCATGCACTGATCACGTGGCTGATCATGCACTGATCACGTGACTGATCATGCACTGATCACGTGACTGATCATGCACTGATCACGTGGCTGATCATGCACTGATCACGTGGTGATCATGCACTGATCACGTGGCTGATCATGCACTGATCACGTGGCTGATCATGCACTGATCACGTGGCTATCATGCACTGATCACGTGACTGATCATGCACTGATCACGTGGCTATCATGCACTGATCACGTGACTGATCATGCACTGATCACGTGACTGATCATGCACTGATCACGTGGCTATCATGCACTGATCACGTGGCTGATCATGCACTGATCACGTGACTGATCATGCACTGATCACGTGGCTATCATGCACTGATCACGTGGCTGATCATGCACTGATCACGTGACTGATCATGCACTGATCACGTGGCTATCATGCACTGATCACGTGACTGCATGCACTGATCACGTGGATGATCATGCACTGATCACGTGGCTGATCATGCACTGATCACGTGACTGATCATGCACTGATCACGTGTCTGAATACTGCTGATCATGTGACTGATCATGCACTGATCACGTGGCTATCATGCACTGATCACGTGACTGATCATGCACTGATCACGTAACTCATGCACTGATCACGTGGCTATCATGCACTGATCACGTGGCTGATCATGCACTGATCACGTGACTGATCATGCACTGATCACGTGGCTATCATGCACTGATCACGTGGCTATCATGCACTGATCACGTGGCTGATCATGCACTGATCACGTGACTGATCATGCACTGATCACGTGGCTGATCATGCACTGATCACGTGGCTGATCATGCACTGATCACGTGGCTGATCATGCACTGATCACGTGGCTGATCATGCACTGATCACGTGCCTGATCATGCACTGATCACGTGGCTGATCATGCACTGATCATGAAGCTGATCATGCACTGATCACGTGACTGTCATGCACTGATCACGTGGCTGATCATGCACTGATCACGTGGCTGATCATGCACTGATCACGTGGCTGATCATGCACTGATCACGTTGCTGATCATGCACTGATCACGTGGCTATCATGCACTGATCACGTGGCTGATCATGCACTGATCACGTCTGATCATGCACTGATCACGTGGCTGATCATGCACTGATCACGTGGCTGATCATGCACTGATCAGTGGCTATCATGCACTGATCACGTGGCTGATCATACACTGATCACGTGACTGATCATGCACTGATCACGTGACTGATCATGCACTGATCACGTGGCTATCATGCACTGATCACGTGGCTATCATGCACTGATCACGTGGCTGATCATGCACTGATCACGTGACTGACATGCACTGATCACGTGACTGATCATGCACTGATCACGTAATTGTCATGCACTGATCACGTGGCTATCATGCACTGATCACGTGGCTGATCATGCACTGATCACGTGACTGATCATGCACTGATCACGTGGCTATCATGCACTGATCACGTGGCTATCATGCACTGATCACGTGACTGATCATGCACTGATCACGTGATTGTCATGCACTGATCACGTGGCTATCATGCACTGATCACGTGACTGATCATGCACTGATCACGTAGCTATCATGCACTGATCACGTGGCTATCATGCACTGATCACGTGGCTGATCATGCACTGATCACGTGACTGATCATGCACTGATCACGTGACTGATCATGCACTGATCACGTGGCTGATCATGCACTGATCACGTGGCTGATCATGCACTGATCACGTGGCTATCATGCACTGATCACGTGGCTATCATGCACTGATCACGTGGCTGATCATGCACTGATCACGTGACTGATCATGCACTGATCATGTGCTGATCATGCACTGATCACGTGGCTGATCATGCACTGATCACTGGCTGATCATGCACTGATCACGTGGCTGATCATGCACTGATCACGTGCTGATCATGCACTGATCACGTGACTGTCATGCACTGATCACGTGGCTGATCATGCACTGATCACGTGGAGATCATGCACTGATCACGTGGCTGATCATGCACTGATCACGTGACTGATCATGCACTGATCACGTGCTGATCATGCACTGATCACGTGGCTGATCATGCACTGATCACGTGGCTGATCATGCACTGATCACGTGGCTGATCATGCACTGATCACGTGACTGATCATGCACTGATCACGTGGCTGATCATGCACTGATCACGTGGCTGATCATGCACTGATCACGTGGCTGATCATGCACTGATCACGTGACTGATCATGCACTGATCACGTGGCTGATCATGCACTGATCACGTGGCTGATCATGCACTGATCACGTGGCTGATCATGCACTGATCACGTGACTGATCATGCACTGATCACGTGACTGATCATGCACTGATCACGTGGCTGATCATGCACTGATCACGTGGCTGATCATGCACTGATCACGTGACTGATCATGCACTGATCACGTGACTGATCATGCACTGATCACGTGGCTATCATGCACTGATCACGTGGCTATCATGCACTGATCACGTGACTGATCATGCACTGATCACTGACTGATCATGCACTGATCACGTGGCTATCATGCACTGATCACGTGGCTGATCATGCACTGATCATGCACTGATCAGGAGCTATCATGCACTGATCACATGACTGATCATGCATGATCACGTGACTGATCATGCACTGATCACGTGGCTATCATGCACTGATCACGTGACTGATCATGCACTGATCACGTGGCTATCATGCACTGATCACGTGGCTGATCATGCACTGATCACGTGACTGATCATGCACTGATCACGTGGCTGATCATGCACTGATCACGTGGCTGATCATGCACTGATCACGTGGCTATCATGCACTGATCACGTGACTGATCATGCACTGATCACGTGGCTATCATGCACTGATCACGTGACTGATCATGCACTGATCACGTGACTGATCATGCACTGATCACGTGGCTATCATGCACTGATCACGTGGCTGATCATGCACTGATCACGTAACTGATCATGCACTGATCACGTGACTGATCATGCACTGATCACGTAATTGATCATGCACTGATCACGTGGCTATCATGCACTGATCACGTGGCTGATCATGCACTGATCACGTGACTGATCATGCACTGATCACGTGGCTGATCATGCACTGATCACGTGGCATCATGCACTGATCACGTGGCTGATCATGCACTGATCACGTGGCTGATCATGCACTGATCACGACGCTGATCATGCACTGATCACGTGACTGCATGCACTGATCACGTGGCTGATCATGCACTGATCACGTGGCTATCATGCACTGATCACGTGACTGATCATGCACTGATCACGTGGCTGATCATGCACTGATCACGTGACTGATCATGCACTGATCACGTGACTGATCATGCACTGATCACGTGGCTATCATGCACTGATCACGTGGCTGATCATGCACTGATCACGTGGCTGATCATGCACTGATCACGTGGCTATCATGCACTGATCACGTGCCTGATCATGCACTGATCACGTGGCTGATCATGCACTGATCACGTGACTGATCATGCACTGATCACGTGGCTGATCATGCACTGATCACGTGGCTATCATGCACTGATCACGTGACTGATCATGCACTGATCACGTGGCTATCATGCACTGATCACGTGACTGCGCATGCACTGATCACGTGGATGATCATACACTGATCACGTGACAGATCATGCACTGATCACGTGGCTGATCATGCACTGATCACGTGGCTGATCATGCACTGATCACGTGACTATCATGCAGTGATCACGTGACTTATCATGCACTGATCATGTGACTGATCATGCACTGATCATGTTTGCTATCATGCACTGATCATGTGCCTCTGGAGGCAATAAACAAAGAGCTGAGTAGGCACGAATCACGCAATCAGCAGGCAATAATCATGGAACTCAGCTGTGAGGAATCATGCTGCTCAGCTGGCAATAATCAAGCAGCTGAGCAGGCAGGAATCACGCAGCACAGCTGGCAATTGTCAAGCAGATGACAGGCAGGAATCACGCAGCTCAGCTGGCAATTGTCAAGCAGATGAGCAGACAGTAATCACGCAGCTCAGCAGGCCCTGATCACGTGACTGAGCATGCACTGTTCACGTGGCTGATCATACACTGATCACGTGACTGATCATGCACTGATCACGTGGCTGATCATGCACTGATCACGTGGCTGATCATGCACTGATCACGTGCTGATCATGCACTGATCACGTGGCTGATCATGCACTGATCACGTGGCTGATCATGCACTGATCACGTGGCTGATCATGCACTGATCACGTGACTGATCATGCACTGATCACGTGGCTGATCATGCACTGATCACGTGACTGATCATGCACTGATCACGTGGCTATCATGCACTGATCACGTGGCTGATCATGCACTGATCACGTGGCTATCATGCACTGATCACGTGGCTATCATGCACTGATCACGTGGATGATCATGCACTGATCACGTGGCTGATCATGCACTGATCACGTGACTGATCATGCACTGATCACGTGGCTGATCATGCACTGATCACGTGGCTGATCATGCACTGATCACGTGACTGATCATGCACTGATCACGTGGCTATCATGCACTGATCACGTGACTGATCATGCACTGATCACGTGGCTGATCATGCACTGATCACGTGACTGATCATGCACTGATCACGTGGCTATCATGCACTGATCACGTGGCTGATCATGCACTGATCACGTGGCTGATCATGCACTGATCACGTGACTGATCATGCACTGATCACGTGACTGATCATGCACTGATCACGTGGCTGATCATGCACTGATCACGTGGCTGATCATGCACTGATCACGTAGCTATCATGCACTGATCACGTGGCTATCATGCACTGATCACGTGGCTGATCATGCACTGATCACGTGGCTATCATGCACTGATCACGTGCTGATCATGCACTGATCACGTGACTATCATGCACTGATCACGTGGCTGATCATGCACTGATCACGTGGCTATCATGCACTGATCACGTGGCTGATCATGCACTGATCACGTGACTGATCATGCACTGATCACGTGACTGATCATGCACTGATCACGTGAATCATGCACTGATCACGTGGCTATCATGCACTGATCACGTGGCTGATCATGCACTGATCACGTGACTGATCATGCACTGATCACGTAGCTATCATGCACTGATCACGTGGCTATCATGCACTGATCACGTGGCTGATCATGCACTGATCACGTGACTGATCATGCACTGATCACGTACACGATCATGCACTGATCACTGGCTATCATGCACTGATCACGTGGCTGATCATGCACTGATCACGTGACTGATCATGCACTGATCACATGGCTGATCATGCACTGATCACATGACTGTCATGCACTGATCACGTGACTGATCATGCACTGATCACGTGGCTGATCATGCACTGATCACGTGGCTATCATGCACTGATCACGTGGCTGATCATGCACTGATCACGTGACTGTCATGCACTGATCACGTGGCTGATCATGCACTGATCACGTGGCTGATCATGCACTGATCACGAAGCTGATCATGCACTGATCACGTGACTGATCATGCACTGATCACGTGGCTGATCATGCACTGATCACGTGGCTATCATGCACTGATCACGTGACTGATCATGCACTGATCACGTGGCTGATCATGCACTGATCACGTGGCTATCATGCACTGATCACGTGGCTGATCATGCACTGATCACGTGACTGATCATGCACTGATCGCGTGGCTGTCATGCACTGATCACGTGACTGATCATGCACTGATCACGTGATGATCATGCACTGATCACGTGGCTGATCATGCACTGATCACGTGGCTATCATGCACTGATCACGTGGCTGATCATGCACTGATCACGTGACTGATCATGCACTGATCACGTGGCTGATCATGCACTGATCACGTGGCTGATCATGCACTGATCACGTGGCTGATCATGCACTGATCACGTGCTATCATGCACTGATCACGTGGCTGATCATGCACTGATCACGTGGCTGATCATGCACTGATCACGTGGCTGATCATGCACTGATCACGTGACTGATCATGCACTGATCACGTGGCTCATGCACTGATCACGTGACTGATCATGCACTGATCACGTGGCTATCATGCACTGATCACGTGGCTGATCATGCACTGATCACGTGACTGATCATGCACTGATCACGTGGCTGATCATGCACTGATCACGTGACTGATCATGCACTGATCACGTGGCTATCATGCACTGATCACGTGGCTGATCATGCACTGATCACGTGACTGATCATGCACTGATCACGTGACTGATCATGCACTGATCACGTGGCTATCATGCACTGATCACGTGGCTGATCATGCACTGATCACGTGACTGATCATGCACTGATCACGTGGCTGATCATGCACTGATCACGTGACTGATCATGCACTGATCACGTGGCTGAATCATGCTGATCACGTGACTGATCATGCACTGATCACGTGGCTATCATGCACTGATCACGTGACTGATCATGCACTGATCACGTGACTGTCATGCACTGATCACGTGGCTATCATGCACTGATCACGTGGCTGATCATGCACTGATCACGTGACTGCATGCACTGATCACGTGGCTGATCATGCACTGATCACGTGACTGATCATGCACTGATCACGTGGCTGATCATGCACTGATCACGTGCTGATCATGCACTGATCACGTGGCTATCATGCACTGATCACGTGGCTGATCATGCACTGATCACGTGGCTATCATGCACTGATCACGTGGCTGATCATGCACTGATCACGTGACTGATCATGCACTGATCACGTGCCTGATCATGCACTGATCACGTGGCTGATCATGCACTGATCACGTGGCTGATCATGCACTGATCACGTGACTGCATGCACTGATCACGTGGCTGATCATGCACTGATCACGTGGCTGATCATGCACTGATCACGTGGCTGATCATGCACTGATCACGTGACTGATCATGCACTGATCACGTGCTGATCATGCACTGATCACGTGGCTGATCATGCACTGATCACGTGCTGATCATGCACTGATCACGTGACTCTCATGCACTGATCACGTGGCTGATCATGCACTGATCACGTGGCTGATCATGCACTGATCACGTGGCTGATCATGCACTGATCACGTGCCTGATCATGCACTGATCATGTTTCTGATCATGCACTGATCACGTGGCTGATCATGCACTGATCACGTGGCTGATCATGCACTGATCACGTGGCTGATCATGCACTGAATAATCATGCACTGATCACGTGGCTATCATGCACTGATCACGTGACTGATCATGCACTGATCACGTGGCTATCATGCACTGATCACGTGACTGATCATGCACTGATCACGTGGCTATCATGCACTGATCACGTGGCTATCATGCACTGATCACGTGGCTGATCATGCACTGATCACGTGACTGATCATGCACTGATCACGTGGCTGATCATGCACTGATCACGTGGCTGATCATGCACTGATCACGTGGCTGATCATGCACTGATCACGTGACTATCATGCACTGATCACGTGGCTATCATGCACTGATCACGTGGCTGATCATGCACTGATCACGTGACTGATCATGCACTGATCGTGGCTATCATGCACTGATCACGTGGCTGATCATGCACTGATCACGTGGCTGATCATGCACTGATCACGTGGCTGATCATGCACTGATCACGTGGCTGATCATGCACTGATCACGTGACTGATCATGCACTGATCACGTGGCTGATCATGCACTGATCACGTGGCTGATCATGCACTGATCACGTGGCTGATCATGCACTGATCACGTGGCTGATCATGCACTGATCACGTGTGATCATGCACTGATCACGTGGCTGATCATGCACTGATCACGTGGCTGATCATGCACTGATCACGTGCTGATCATGCACTGATCACGTGGCTGATCATGCACTGATCATGTGGCTGATCATGCACTGATCACGTGGCTGATCATGCACTGATCACGTGGCTGATCATGCACTGATCACGTGGCTGATCATGCACTGATCACGTGGCTATCATGCACTGATCACGTGGCTGATCATGCACTGATCACGGGACTGATCATGCACTGATCACGTGACTGATCATGCACTGATCACGTGGCTATCATGCACTGATCACGTGATCATGCACTGATCACGTGGCTGATCATGCACTGATCACGTGACTGATCATCACTGATCACGTGACTGATCATGCACTGATCACGTGACTGATCATGCACTGATCACGTGACTGTCATGCACTGATCACGTGGCTGATCATGCACTGATCACGTGACTGATCATGCACTGATCACGTGGCTATCATGCACTGATCACTGGCTATCATGCACTGATCACGTGACTGATCATGCACTGATCACGTAATTGTCATGCACTGATCACGTGGCTATCATGCACTGATCACGTGACTGATCATGCACTGATCACGTGGCTATCATGCACTGATCACGTGACTGATCATGCACTGATCACGTGGCTGATCATGCACTGATCACGTGACTGATCATGCACTGATCACGTGACTGATCATGCACTGATCACGTGGCTGATCATGCACTGATCACGTGGCTGATCATGCACTGATCACGTGGCTATCATGCACTGATCACGTGGCTATCATGCACTGATCACGTGGCTGATCATGCACTGATCACGTGACTGATCATGCACTGATCACGTGGCTGATCATGCACTGATCACGTGGCTGATCATGCACTGATCACGTGGCTGATCATGCACTGATCACGTGACTGATCATGCACTGATCACGTGGCTGATCATGCACTGATCACGTGGCTGATCATGCACTGATCACGTGGCTGATCATGCACTGATCACGTGACTGATCATGCACTGATCACGTGGCTGATCATGCACTGATCACGTGACTGATCATGCACTGATCACGTGGCTGATCATGCACTGATCACGTGACTGTCATGCACTGATCACGTGGCTGATCATGCACTGATCACGTGGCTGATCATGCACTGATCACGTGGCTGATCATGCACTGATCACGTGACTGATCATGCACTGATCACGTGGCTGATCATGCACTGATCACGTGGCTGATCATGCACTGATCACGTGGCTGATCATGCACTGATCACGTGGCTGATCATGCACTGATCACGTGACTGATCATGCACTGATCACGTGGCTGATCATGCACTGATCACGTGCTGATCATGCACTGATCACGTGGCTGATCATGCACTGATCACGTGGCTGATCATGCACTGATCACGTGGCTGATCATGCACTGATCACGTGGCTGATCATGCACTGATCACGTGGCTGATCATGCACTGATCACGTGGCTGATCATGCACTGATCACGTGGCTGATCATGCACTGATCACGTGACTGATCATGCACTGATCACGTGGCTGATCATGCACTGATCACGTGGCTGATCATGCACTGATCACGTGACTGATCATGCACTGATCACGTGGCTGATCATGCACTGATCACGTGGCTGATCATGCACTGATCACGTGGCTGATCATGCACTGATCACGTGACTGATCATGCACTGATCACGTGGCTGATCATGCACTGATCACGTGGCTGATCATGCACTGATCACGTGGCTGATCATGCACTGATCACGTGGCTGATCATGCACTGATCACGTGGCTGATCATGCACTGATCACGTGGCTGATCATGCACTGATCACGTGGCTGATCATGCACTGATCACGTGGCTGATCATGCACTGATCACGTGGCTGATCATGCACTGATCACGTGGCTGATCATGCACTGATCACGTGGCTGATCATGCACTGATCACGTGGCTGATCATGCACTGATCACGTGACTGATCATGCACTGATCACGTGGCTGATCATGCACTGATCACGTGGCTGATCATGCACTGATCACGTGGCTGATCATGCACTGATCACGTGACTGATCATGCACTGATCACGTGACTGATCATGCACTGATCACGTGGCTATCATGCACTGATCACGTGGCTATCATGCACTGATCACGTGACTGATCATGCACTGATCACGTGGCTGATCATGCACTGATCACGTGGCTATCATGCACTGATCACGTGGCTGATCATGCACTGATCACGTGGTGATCATGCACTGATCACGTGACTGATCATGCACTGATCACGTGGCTGATCATGCACTGATCACGTGGCTGATCATGCACTGATCACGTGACTGATCATGCACTGATCACGTGGCTGATCATGCACTGATCACGTGGCTGATCATGCACTGATCACGTGGCTGATCATGCACTGATCACGTGACTGATCATGCACTGATCACGTGGCTGATCATGCACTGATCACGTGGCTGATCATGCACTGATCACGTGGCTGATCATGCACTGATCACGTGACTGATCATGCACTGATCACGTGGCTGATCATGCACTGATCACGTGGCTGATCATGCACTGATCACGTGGCTGATCATGCACTGATCACGTGGCTGATCATGCACTGATCACGTGGCTGATCATGCACTGATCACGTGGCTGATCATGCACTGATCACGTGGCTGATCATGCACTGATCACGTGGCTGATCATGCACTGATCACGTGACTGATCATGCACTGATCACGTGGCTGATCATGCACTGATCACGTGGCTGATCATGCACTGATCACGTGACTGATCATGCACTGATCACGTGACTGATCATGCACTGATCACGTGGCTGATCATGCACTGATCACGTGGCTGATCATGCACTGATCACGTGACTGATCATGCACTGATCACGTGGCTGATCATGCACTGATCACGTGGCTATCATGCACTGATCACGTGGCTGATCATGCACTGATCACGTGACTGATCATGCACTGATCACGTGGCTATCATGCACTGATCACGTGACTGATCATGCACTGATCACGTGACTGATCATGCACTGATCACGTGGCTATCATGCACTGATCACGTGGCTGATCATGCACTGATCACGTGACTGATCATGCACTGATCACGTAGCTATCATGCACTGATCACGTGGCTGATCATGCACTGATCACGTGGCTATCATGCACTGATCACGTGGCTGATCATGCACTGATCACGTGACTGATCATGCACTGATCACGTGGCTGATCATGCACTGATCACGTGGCTGATCATGCACTGATCACGTGGCTGATCATGCACTGATCACGTGACTGATCATGCACTGATCACGTGGCTATCATGCACTGATCACGTGACTGATCATGCACTGATCACGTGACTGATCATGCACTGATCACGTGACTGATCATGCACTGATCACGTGGCTGATCATGCACTGATCACGTAGCTATCATGCACTGATCACGTGACTGATCATGCACTGATCACGTGGCTGATCATGCACTGATCACGTGACTATCATGCACTGATCACGTGACTGATCATGCACTGATCACGTGGCTGATCATGCACTGATCACGTGGCTGATCATGCACTGATCACGTGTGATCATGCACTGATCACGTGGCTGATCATGCACTGATCACGTGGCTGATCATGCACTGATCACGTGGCTGATCATGCACTGATCACGTGACTGATCATGCACTGATCACGTGCTGATCATGCACTGATCACGTGGCTGATCATGCACTGATCACGTGGCTGATCATGCACTGATCACGTGACTGATCATGCACTGATCACGTGGCTGATCATGCACTGATCACGTGGCTGATCATGCACTGATCACGTGGCTGATCATGCACTGATCACGTGGCTGATCATGCACTGATCACGTGCTGATCATGCACTGATCACGTGGCTATCATGCACTGATCACGTGGCTGATCATGCACTGATCACGTGACTGATCATGCACTGATCACGTGACTGATCATGCACTGATCACGTGGCTGTCATGCACTGATCACGTGGCTATCATGCACTGATCACGTGACTGATCATGCACTGATCACGTGGCTATCATGCACTGATCACGTGGCTGATCATGCACTGATCACGTGGCTGATCATGCACTGATCACGTGACTGATCATGCACTGATCACGTGGCTGATCATGCACTGATCACGTGGCTGATCATGCACTGATCACGTGGCTGATCATGCACTGATCACGTGGCTATCATGCACTGATCACGTGGCTATCATGCACTGATCACGTGGCTGATCATGCACTGATCACGTGACTGATCATGCACTGATCACGTGGCTATCATGCACTGATCACGTGGCTGATCATGCACTGATCACGTGACTGATCATGCACTGATCACGTGGCTATCATGCACTGATCACGTGGCTGATCATGCACTGATCACGTGGCTATCATGCACTGATCACGGGCTGATCATGCACTGATCACGTGACTGATCATGCACTGATCACGTGAGATCATGCACTGATCACGTGGCTGATCATGCACTGATCACGTGGCTGATCATGCACTGATCACGTGACTGATCATGCACTGATCACGTGACTGTCATGCACTGATCACGTGGCTATCATGCACTGATCACGTGACTGATCATGCACTGATCACGTGGCTGATCATGCACTGATCACGTGGCTATCATGCACTGATCACGTGGCTGATCATGCACTGATCACGTGACTGATCATGCACTGATCACGTGGCTGATCATGCACTGATCACGTGGCTGATCATGCACTGATCACGTGGCTGATCATGCACTGATCACGTGGCTGATCATGCACTGATCACGTGGCTATCATGCACTGATCACGTGGCTGATCATGCACTGATCACGTGACTGATCATGCACTGATCACGTGGCTATCATGCACTGATCACGTGGCTGATCATGCACTGATCACGTGACTGATCATGCACTGATCACGTGCCTGATCATGCACTGATCACGTGACTGATCATGCACTGATCACGTGGCTGATCATGCACTGATCACGTGGCTATCATGCACTGATCACGTGACTGATCATGCACTGATCACGTGGCTGATCATGCACTGATCACGTGGCTGATCATGCACTGATCACGTGGCTGATCATGCACTGATCACGTGACTATCATGCACTGATCACGTGGCTGATCATGCACTGATCACGTGGTGATCATGCACTGATCACGTGGCTGATCATGCACTGATCACGTGGCTGATCATGCACTGATCACGTGGCTGATCATGCACTGATCACGTGGCTGATCATGCACTGATCACGTGGCTGATCATGCACTGATCACGTGACTGATCATGCACTGATCACGTGGCTGATCATGCACTGATCACGTGGCTGATCATGCACTGATCACGTGGCTGATCATGCACTGATCACGTGACTGATCATGCACTGATCACGTGGCTGATCATGCACTGATCACGTACTGATCATGCACTGATCACGTGGCTGATCATGCACTGATCACGTGACTGATCATGCACTGATCACGTGACTGATCATGCACTGATCACTGGCTGATCATGCACTGATCACGTGGCTGATCATGCACTGATCACGTGACTGATCATGCACTGATCACGTGGCTGATCATGCACTGATCACGTGGCTATCATGCACTGATCACGTGGCTGATCATGCACTGATCACGTGACTGATCATGCACTGATCACGTGGCTGATCATGCACTGATCACGTGACTGATCATGCACTGATCACGTGACTGATCATGCACTGATCACGTGGCTATCATGCACTGATCACGTGGCTGATCATGCACTGATCACGTGACTGATCATGCACTGATCACGTGGCTGATCATGCACTGATCACGTGATGATCATGCACTGATCACGTGGCTATCATGCACTGATCACGTGACTGATCATGCACTGATCACGTGGCTGATCATGCACTGATCACGTGACTGATCATGCACTGATCACGTGACTGATCATGCACTGATCACGTGGCTATCATGCACTGATCACGTGGCTGATCATGCACTGATCACGTGGCTGATCATGCACTGATCACGTGGCTATCATGCACTGATCACGTGACTGATCATGCACTGATCACGTGGCTGATCATGCACTGATCACGTGGCTGATCATGCACTGATCACGTGACTGATCATGCACTGATCACGTGGCTGATCATGCACTGATCACGTGGTGATCATGCACTGATCACGTGGCTGATCATGCACTGATCACGTGTGATCATGCACTGATCACGTGGCTGATCATGCACTGATCACGTGGCTGATCATGCACTGATCACGTGGCTGATCATGCACTGATCACGTGGCTGATCATGCACTGATCACGTGTGATCATGCACTGATCACGTGGCTGATCATGCACTGATCACGTGGCTGATCATGCACTGATCACGTGGCTGATCATGCACTGATCACGTGGCTGATCATGCACTGATCACGTGCTGATCATGCACTGATCACGTGACTGCATGCACTGATCACGTGACTGTCATGCACTGATCACGTGGATGATCATGCACTGATCAATCATGCACTGATCACGTGGCTGATCATGCACTGATCACGTGGCTGATCATGCACTGATCACGTGACTATCATGCACTGATCACGTGACTGAATGTGGCTGATCATGTGACTGATCATGCACTGATCACGTGGCTATCATGCACTGATCATGTGCCTCTGGAGGCAATAATCAAAGAGCTGAGCAGGCACGAATCACGCAGTCAGCAGGCAATAATCATGGACATCAGCTGTGATGAATCATGCTGCTCAGCTGGCAAAATCAAGCAGCTGAGCAGGCAGGAATCACACAGCTCAGCTGGCAATTGTCAAGCAGATGACAGGCAGGAATCACGCAGCTCAGCTGGCAATAATAACGCAGATGAGCAGACAGGAATCACGCAGCTCAGCAGGCAATGATCACGTGACTGAGCATGCAGGAATCACGCATCTCAGCTGGCAATGATCAACTGATGAGCACGCAGGAATCACTAAGCTCAGCTGGCGATTATCAAGACGATGATCAGGCAGGAATCATGCAGCTCAGCTGGCACTTGTCAAGCAGCTGATCAGACAGGAATCACGCAGCTCATAGGCACTGATCACGTGACTGATCATGCACTGATCACGTGGCTGATCATACACTGATCACGTGCTGATCATGCACTGATCACGTGGCTATCATGCACTGATCACGTGACTGATCATGCACTGATCACGTGGCTGATCATGCACTGATCACGTGACTGATCATGCACTGATCACGTGACTGATCATGCACTGATCAATCATGCACTGATCACGTGGCTGATCATGCACTGATCACGTGGCTGATCATGCACTGATCACGTGGCTATCATGCACTGATCACGTGGCTATCATGCACTGATCACGTGGCTGATCATGCACTGATCACGTGGCTATCATGCACTGATCACGTGGCTGATCATGCACTGATCACGTGGCTGATCATGCACTGATCACGTGGCTGATCATGCACTGATCACGTGACTGATCATGCACTGATCACGTGGCTGATCATGCACTGATCACGTGGCTGATCATGCACTGATCACGTGGCTATCATGCACTGATCACGTGACTGATCATGCACTGATCACGTGGCTGATCATGCACTGATCACGTGACTGATCATGCACTGATCACGTGGCTGATCATGCACTGATCACGTGGCTGATCATGCACTGATCACGTGGCTGATCATGCACTGATCACGTGACTGATCATGCACTGATCACGTGGCTATCATGCACTGATCACGTGGCTGATCATGCACTGATCACGTGGCTGATCATGCACTGATCACGTGACTGATCATGCACTGATCACGTGACTGATCATGCACTGATCACGTGACTGATCATGCACTGATCATGGACTGTCATGCACTGATCACGTGGCTATCATGCACTGATCACGTGGCTGATCATGCACTGATCACGTGACTGATCATGCACTGATCACGTGGCTATCATGCACTGATCACGTGGCTATCATGCACTGATCACGTGGCTGATCATGCACTGATCACGTGACTGATCATGCACTGATCACGTGGCTGATCATGCACTGATCACGTGGCTGATCATGCACTGATCACGTGCTGATCATGCACTGATCACGTGGCTGATCATGCACTGATCACGTGGCTATCATGCACTGATCACGTGGCTATCATGCACTGATCACGTGGCTGATCATGCACTGATCACGTGACTGATCATGCACTGATCACGTGCTATCATGCACTGATCACGTGGCTGATCATGCACTGATCACGTGACTGATCATGCACTGATCACGTGGCTGATCATGCACTGATCACGTGCTATCATGCACTGATCACGTGGCTGATCATGCACTGATCACGTGACTGATCATGCACTGATCACGTGGCTATCATGCACTGATCACGTGGCTGATCATGCACTGATCACGTGGCTGATCATGCACTGATCACGTGACTGTCATGCACTGATCACGTGGCTGATCATGCACTGATCACGTGGCTGATCATGCACTGATCACGTGGCTATCATGCACTGATCACGTGACTGATCATGCACTGATCACGTGGCTGATCATGCACTGATCACGTGACTGATCATGCACTGATCACGTGGCTGATCATGCACTGATCACGTGGCTGATCATGCACTGATCACGTGGCTGATCATGCACTGATCACGTGGCTGATCATGCACTGATCACGTGGCTGATCATGCACTGATCACGTGACTGATCATGCACTGATCACGTGGCTGATCATGCACTGATCACGTGACTGATCATGCACTGATCACGACTATCATGCACTGATCACGTGGCTATCATGCACTGATCACGTGGCTGATCATGCACTGATCACGTGACTGATCATGCACTGATCACGTGGCTATCATGCACTGATCACGTGACTGATCATGCACTGATCATGGACTGTCATGCACTGATCACGTGGCTATCATGCACTGATCACGTGGCTGATCATGCACTGATCACGTGACTGATCATGCACTGATCACGTGGCTGATCATGCACTGATCACGTGGCTGATCATGCACTGATCACGTGGCTGATCATGCACTGATCACGTGCTGATCATGCACTGATCACGTGCTATCATGCACTGATCACGTGGCTGATCATGCACTGATCACGTGACTGATCATGCACTGATCACGTGGCTGATCATGCACTGATCACGTGACTGATCATGCACTGATCACGTGGCTGATCATGCACTGATCACGTGGCTATCATGCACTGATCACGTGACTGATCATGCACTGATCACGTGGCTGATCATGCACTGATCACGTGACTGTCATGCACTGATCACGTGGCTGATCATGCACTGATCACGTGGCTGATCATGCACTGATCACGTGACTGATCATGCACTGATCACGTGGCTGATCATGCACTGATCACGTGGCTGATCATGCACTGATCACGTGACTGATCATGCACTGATCACGTGGCTGATCATGCACTGATCACGTGGCTGATCATGCACTGATCACGTGGCTGATCATGCACTGATCACGTGACTGTCATGCACTGATCACGTGGCTGATCATGCACTGATCACGTGACTGATCATGCACTGATCACGTGACTGATCATGCACTGATCACGTGGCTATCATGCACTGATCACGTGGCTGATCATGCACTGATCACGTGGCTGATCATGCACTGATCACGTGGCTATCATGCACTGATCACGTGGCTGATCATGCACTGATCACGTGACTGATCATGCACTGATCACGTGGCTATCATGCACTGATCACGTGGCTGATCATGCACTGATCACGTGACTGATCATGCACTGATCACGTGGCTGATCATGCACTGATCACGTGGCTGATCATGCACTGATCACGTGGCTATCATGCACTGATCACGTGACTGATCATGCACTGATCACGTGGCTATCATGCACTGATCACGTGACTGATCATGCACTGATCACGTGACTGATCATGCACTGATCTGGTGGCTATCATGCATTGATCACGTGGTTGATCATACACTGATCACCTGACTGATCATGCACTGATCACGTGGCTATCATGCACTGATCACGTGGCTATCATGCACTGATCACTTGGCTATCATGCACTGATCACGTGGCTGATCATGCAGTGATCTCTTGGCTATCATGCACTGTTCACAGGCCTATCATGCACTGATCACCTGGATGATCATACACTGATGAAGTGGCTATCATGCACTGATCACGTGGCTTATCATGCACTGATCACGTGGTTATCATGCACTAATCACGTGCCTATCATGCACTTAGCACGTGGATGATCATACACTGATCACGAGGCTGATCATACACTGATAACGTGACTGATCATGCACTAATCAAGTGGCTATCATGCACTGATTACGTGGCTAGCATGAACTGATCACCTGGCTGATCATGCAGTGATCTGTTGGCTATCATGCACTGATCACGTGGTTATCATGCACTGATCACCTGGCTAGCATGCACTGATCACGTGACTGATCATGCAGTAATCAAGTGGCTATCATGCACTGATCACGTGGCTAGCATGCACTGATCACGTGAATGATCATGCAGTGATCACGTCGCTATCATGCACTGATCTCGAGATTGGGCATGCACTGATCACGAGGATGATCATACAGTGATCACGTTCAGATCATGCACTGAAGACGTGACTGATCATGCACTGATCATTTGGCTATCATGCACTGATCACGTTCCTATCATGCCCTGAACACGGGATGCACATGAACTGATCACGTACATGTAGGCAATGATCACGTGGGTATCATGCACTCCTCATGTGACTGAGCATGCACTGATCACGTAGCTATCATGCATTGATCACTTGGCTATCATGCACTGAACACGTGGCTGGTCATACACTGATCACGTGACTGCACATGCACTGATCACGTGGCTGATCATACAGTGATCACGTGGCTGACCATGCACTGATTTCGTGTCTGATCATGCACTGATCTCGTAGCTATCATGCACTGATCACGTGACTGTGCATGCACTGATCACGTGGCTGATCATGCACAGATCACGTGGCTTTTCATGCAATGATAACCTGGCTATCATACACTGATCACGTGACTGATCATGCACTGATCACTGGCTGATCATGCACTGATCACGTGGCTGATCATGCAATGATCACGAAGCTAATCATACACTGATCACGTGACTGTGCCTGCACTGATCACGTGGCTGATCATGCATTAATCACGTGGGAGATCATGCACTGATCAAGTGGCTGATCATACACTGCTCACATGACTGATAATGCACTAAACACGTTGTGGATCATGCACTGATCACGTGGCTGATCATACAATGATCATGTGGCTGTTCATGCACTGAACACGTGGCTGATCATACACTGATCAAATTACTGTAATGCACTGATAACGTGCCTGATAATGCACTGATCACGAAGCTGATCATACACTGATCACGGGACTGTGCAGGCACTGATCACCTGGCTGCTCATGCACTGATCTCGTGGCTGATCATACACTGATCATGTGGCTGATCATACACTAATCACGTGGCTGATCATGCACTGATCACGTGGCTGATCATGCACTGATCACATGACTCATCATGCACTGATCAGGTGCCTGATCATGCACTGATCATTTGGCTGATCATACACTGATCACGTGACTGAGCATGCACTGATCACGTGGCTGATCATGCACTGATCACGGGGCTGATCATGCACTGATAACTGGACTATCACACACTGATCACGTGACTGATCATGCACTGAACACGTGGCTAATCATGCACTGATCACGAAGCTGATCATACACTGATCACGTGACTGTGCATGCACTGATCACGTGGCTGATCATGCACTGATCACGTGGCTGATCATGCAGTGATCATATGACTGATTATGCACTGATCGCTTAGCTATAATGCACTGATCACAAGAATGCACATGCCATGATCATGTGACTGATCATGCACTGATCACGTGGCTATCATGCACTGATCACGTGACTGATTATGCACTGATCACGTAGCTATCATGCACTGATCACATGACTGCGCATGAACTGATCATGTGGATATCATACACTGATCAAGTGACATATCATGCACTGATCACTTGAATGATCATGCACTGATCACGTGGCTATCAGTCACTGATCACGTGCCTGATCATGCACTAATCAGGTTGTGGATCATGCACTGATCACGTGGCTGATAATACAGTGATCACGTGGCTGATCATGCACTGATCACATGGATGATCATACACTGATCACATGACTAATCATGCACTGATCACATGCCTGACCATGAACTGATGACGTGGCTGATCATGCACTGATCATGAAGCTGATCATACACTGATCACGTGACTGTGCATGCACTCATCACGTGGATGATATTGCACTGGTCACGTGGCTGATCATGCACTATTCACGTGTCTGATCATACACTGATCACGTGGCTTATCATGCACAAATCACGTTTCTTATCATGCACTGATCAGGTTGCTATCATGCACTGATCACGTTGCTGATCATACAATGATCACGTGGCTGATCATGCACTGATTACGTGGCTGATTATGCCCTGATGTCGTAGCTATCATGCACTGATCACATGGCTATCATGCACTCATCACGTGGCTGATCATGCACTGATCACGTGACTGATCTTGCACTGATCTGGTGGCTATCATGCATTGATCACGTGGTTGATCATACACTGATCACGTGACTGATCATGCACTGATCACGTGGCTATCATGCACTGATCACTTGGCTATCATGCACTGATCACGTGGCTATCATGCACTGATCTTGGGCTGATCATACACTAATCACGTGACTGCACATGCACTGATCACGTTAGAGTTCATGCACTGATCACGTGGCTATCATGCACTGTTCACGTGTCTATCATGCACTGATCACGTGACTGCACATGCACTGATCACGTAATTGTAGGCAATGATCACCTGGCTATCATGCACTGCTCATGTTACTGAGCATGCACTGATCACGTAGCTGTCATGCATTGATCACTTGGCTATCCTGCACTGAACACCTGGCTGATCATACACTGGTCAGGTAACCGCACATGCACTGATCACATGGCTGATCATACAGTGATCACGTGGCTGATCATGCACTGGTTACGTGGTTGATCTAGCACTGATCTCGTAGCTATCATGCAGTGATCACATGGCTATCATGCACTGATCTCGTGGCTGATAATGCCCTGGTCACGTGACTGATCATGCACTGGTCAACTGGCTATCGTGCACTGATCACGTGGATGATCATACACTGATCACCTGACTGATCATGCACTGATCACGTGCCTGATCATGCACTGATCATGTGACTGTGCATGCACTCATCACGTGGCTGATCATGCAATGATAACCTGGCTATCATAAACTGATCACGTGACTGATCATGCACTCTTCACTGGCCTGATCATGCACTGATCACCTGGCTGATAATGCACTGATCACGAAGCTGATCGTACACTGATCACGTGACTCTGCATGCACTGATAACTTGGCTGATCATGCACTGATCACGTGGTGATCATTCACTGATCACATGGCTGATCATACACTGATCACGTGGCTGATCATACACTGATCAAATTTCTGATAATGCACTGATCACGTGCCTGATAATGCACTGATCACAAAGCTGACCATACACTGATCATGTGACTGTGCATGCACTTATCACGTGGCTGATCATACACTGATCACGTGGTTGATCATGCACTGATCACGTGGCTGATCATACACTGATCACGTGACTTATCATGCACTGATCAGGTGCCTGATCATACACTGATCACGTACATGATCATGCACTGATCATTTGGCTGATCATACACTGATCACTTGACTGCTCATGCACTGATCACGTTACTGATCATGCACTGATCACTGGCTATCATGCACTGATCACGTGTCTATCATGCACTAATCACGTGATTGCCCATGAACTGATCACTTACCTGTTCATGCACTGATCCCGTGGCTATCATTCACTGATCACGTGGCTGATCCTGCAATGATCACGTGACTGATTATGAACTGATTGCGTAGCTAACATGCACTGATCACATGAGTGCACATGCCAAGATCACGTGACTGATCATGCACTGATCAGGTGGCTATCATGTACTGATCACGTGGCTAAACATACATTGATCACTTAACTAACCATGCACTGATCACGTGGCAATCTTGCACTGATGACGTAGATGATCATGCACTGATCACATAGCTATCATCCACTGAGCACATGACTGCGCATGAACTGATTCCGTGGCTATCATACACTGATCAAGTGACATATCATGCACTGATCACTTGACTAATCATGCACTGATCACGTGGATATCATGCACTGATCACGTGGCTGATCATGCACTGATCACGTGGCTGATCGTGCACTGATTACCTGGCTATCATACACTGATCAAGTGACTGCTCATGCACTCTTCACGTACCTGATCATGCACTGATCACGTAGCTGATCATACACTGATCACGTGACTGTGCATGCACTGATTACGTGGCTGATCATACACTGATCACGTGGTGATCATTCACTGATCACGTGGCTGATCATGCACTAATCACCTTGTGATCATGCACTGATCACGTGGCTGATCATACACTGATCACGTGGCTGATCATGCACTGATCACGTGGCTGATCATGCACTGATCACGTGGCTGATCATGCACTAATCACGTGTGATCATGCACTGATCACGTGCCTGATCATGCACTGATCACGTGGCTGATCATGCACTGATCACGTGGCTGATCATGCACTGATCCCGTGGCTGATCATACTCTGATTACGAAGTTGATCATACACTGATCACGTGACTGCATCCACTGATCATTTGACTGTGCATGCACTGATCACATGGATGATCATGCACTGATTAATCATGTACTGGTCACTTGGCTATCATGCAGTGATCACGTGGCTGATCAGGAACTGATCACGTGCCTAATCATGCACAGGTCATGTGTCTGAATGTGGCTGATCATGTGATTGATCATGCACTTTACACGTGGCTATCATGCACTGATGATGTGCCTCAGGAGGCAACAATCAAAGAGCTGAGCAGGCACAAATCACGCATTCAGCAGGCAATAATCATGGACATCACCTGTGATGAATCATGCTGCTCAGCTGGCAAAAGTCAAGCAGATGAGCAGGTAGGAATCACACGGCTCAGCTGGCAATTGTCAAGCAGATGAGAAGGCAGGAATCACGAAGCTCAGCTGGCAATAATAACGCAGATGAGCAGCCAGGAATCACGCAGCTCAACTGGCAATTATCAAGCCGATGAGCAGGCAGGAATCACGCATCTCAGCTGGCAATTATCTAACCGATGAGCACGCAGGAATCACTAAGCTCAGCTGGCGATTATCAAGACGATGAGCAGGCAGGAATCAAGCAGCTCAGCTGGCTCTTGTCAAGCAGCTGAGCAGACAGGAAAAACGCAGCTCAGTAGGCCCTGATCACGTGACTGAGCACGCACTGTTCACGTGGCTGATCATACACTGATCACGTGCTTGATCATGCCCTGATCACATGGCTATCATTCACTGATCACTTGACTGTGCATGCACTGATCACGTGGATGATCATACAGTGATCACGTGACTGATCATGCATTGATCACGTGATTGATCATGCACTGATTAATCATGTACTGGTCACGTGGCTATCATGCACTGATCACGTGGCTGATCATACACTTATCACGTGGCTATCATGAACGGATCACATGGCTATCATGCACTGATTCCGTGGCTGATCATGCACTGATCACGTGGCTACCATGCACTGATCACGTGGCTGATCATGCACTATTCACATGGCTGATCATGCACTGATCACGAAGCTGAGCATACAATGATCAGGTGACTGTGCATGCACTCATCACGTGGCTGATCATGCACTGATCACTGGCTGATCATGCCCTGATCACCCGGCTATCATACACTGATAAGGTGACTGATCACGCACTGATTACGTGCCTGATCATGCACTGATCACATGACTGATCATGCATTGATCGAGTGCCTGATCATGCACTGATCACGTACCTGATAATGCACTGATCATTTGGCTGATCATATACTGATAACGTTACTGTTCATGCACTGATCACGTGGCTATCAAGCACTGATCACGTGGCTGATAATGCAGTTGTCACATGGATGATCATACACTGATCACCTGAGAGATCATGCACTGAATACGTGACTGATCATGCACTGATAATGTGACTGTGCATGCACTGATCATGGAACTGTAGGCAATGATCACTTGGCTATCATGCACTGATCACGTGGCTGATCATGCACTGATCATGTGACTGAGCATGCACCAATCACGTAGCTACCATGCATTGATCACTTGGCTATCATGCACTGATCACGTGGGTGATCATACACTATTAACCTGACTGCACATGCACTGATCACGTGGCTGATCATACAGTGATCACGTGGCTGATCATGCACTGACCGGTGCTTATCATGCACTGATTACGTGGCTAATTATGCACTGATCACGTAGCTATCATGCACTGATCACATGGATATCATGCACTGTTCCCGTGGCTGATCATGCACTGATTACGTGACTGATCATGCACTGATCACGATGCTATCATGCACTGAACACGTGGCTGATCATACACTGATCATGTGACTGATCATGACTGATCACGTGCCTGATCATGCACAGATCACGATGCTATCATGCACTGAACACGTGGCTGATCATACACTGATCATGTAACTGATCATGACTGATCACGTGCCCTATCATTCACTGATCACGTGTCTGATCATGCACTGATCACAAAGCTGATCATACACTGACCACGGGACTGTGCATGCACTGATCACTTGGCTGATCATGCACAGATCACCTGGCGGATCATGCACTGGTAACCTGGCTATCATACACTGATCACGTGACTGATCGTGCACCCTTCACGTGCCTGATCATGCACTGATCACGTGACTGTGCATGCACTGATCACTTTGCTGATCATGCACTGATCACGTGGCTGATCATGTACTTTTCAGGTGCCTGTTCAAGCACTGATCACGTGGCTGATCATGCACTGATCACGTGGCTGACCATACACTTATCACATGACTGATCAAGCACTGATCACGTGGATGATCATGCACTGATCATGTGACTGAGCAGGCAGCGATTCCGTACTACCATGCATTGATCACTTGGCTATCATGCACTGATCACATGGCTGATCATACACTGATCACGTGCCTGATCATGCACTGATCACGTGGCTATCATGCACTGATAATGTGACTGCGCATGCACTGATCATGGAACTGTAGGCAATGATCACTTGGCTATCATGCACTGATCACGTGGCTGATCATACACTGATCACCTGACTGCACATGCACTGATCACGTGGCTGATCATACAGTGATCACGTGGCTGATCATGCACTGATCACGTGGCTGGTCATGCAATAATCGCGTTGCTGATCATGCACTGATCACGATGCTATCATGCACTGAACACGTGGCTGATCATACACTGATCATGTGACTGACCATGACTGATCACGTGCCTGATCATACACTGATCACGTGTCTGATCATGCACAGATCACCTGGCTGATCATGCACTGGTAACCTGGCTATCATACACTGATCACATGACTGATCGTGCACTCTTCACTGGCCTGATCATGCACTGATCACGTGACTGTGCATGCACTGATCACGTTGCTGATCATGCACTGATCACGTGGCTGATCATGTACTCTTCAGGTGCCTGTTCATGCACTGATCACGTGGCTGATCATGCACTGATCACCTCGCTGACCATACACTGATCACATGACTGATCAAGCACTGATCACGTGCCTGATCATGCACTGATCACGTGGCTGATCATACACTGATCACGAAGCTGATCACACACTGATCACGTAACTGTGCATGCACTGATCACGTGGCTGATCATGCACTGATCATGTGACTGAGCATGCACTGATCACGTACTATCATGCATTGATCACTTGGCTATCATGCACTGATCACGTGGCAGATCATACACTGATCAGGTGGCTGATCATGTACTGGGCAAGTGGCTATCATGCACTGATCACGTGGCTGATCATGCACTGATCACGTGACTGATCATGCACTGATCACGTGGCTATCATGCACTAATCATGTGGCTAATCTTACATTGATCACCTAAATAATCATGCACTGATCACCTGGCGATCTTGCACTGATCCCGTGGCTGATCAGGCACTGATAACTTAGCTATCATGAACTGATCACATGACTGCGCAAGAACTGATCACGTGGATATCATACACTGGACACGTGACAGATCATGCACTGATCACGTGACTGATCATGCACTGATCTGGTGGCTATCATGCATTGATCACGTGGTTGATCATACACCGATCACCTGACTGATCATGCACTGATCACGTGGCTATCATGCACTGATCACGTGGCTATCATGCACTGATCACTTGGCTATCATGCACTGATCACGTGGCTGATCATGCAGTGATCTGTTGGCTATCATGCACTGTTCACAGGCCTATCATGCACTGATCACCTGGATGATCATACACTGATGAAGTGGCTATCATGCACTGATCACGTGGCTTATCATGCACTGATCACGTGGTTATCATGCACTAATCACGTGCCTATCATGCACTTAGCACGTGGATGATCATACACTGATCACGAGGCTGATCATACACTGATAACGTGACTGATCATGCACTAATCAAGTGGCTATCATGCACTGATTACGTGGCTAGCATGAACTGATCACCTGGCTGATCATGCAGTGATCTGTTGGCTATCATGCACTGATCACGTGGTTATCATGCACTGATCACCTGGCTAGCATGCACTGATCACGTGACTGATCATGCAGTAATCAAGTGGCTATCATGCACTGATTACGTGGCTAGCATGCACTGATCACGTGAATGATCATGCAGTGATCACGTCGCTATCATGCACTGATCTCGAGATTGGGCATGCACTGATCACGAGGATGATCATACAGTGATCACGTTCAGATCATGCACTGAAGACGTGACTGATCATGCACTGATCATTTGGCTATCATGCACTGATCACGTTCCTATCATGCCCTGAACACGGGATGCACATGAACTGATCACGTACATGTAGGCAATGATCACGTGGGTATCATGCACTCCTCATGTGACTGAGCATGCACTGATCACGTAGCTATCATGCATTGATCACTTGGCTATCATGCACTGAACACGTGGCTGGTCATACACTGATCACGTGACTGCACATGCACTGATCACGTGGCTGATCATACAGTGATCACGTGGCTGACGATGCACTGATTTCGTGTCTGATCATGCACTGATCTCGTAGCTATCATGCACTGATCACGTGACTGTGCATGCACTGATCACGTGGCTGATCATGCACAGATCACGTGGCTTTTCATGCAATGATAACCTGGCTATCATACACTGATCACGTGACTGATCATGCACTCTTCACTGGCCTGATCATGCACTGATCACGTGGCTGATCATGCAATGATCACGAAGCTAATCATACACTGATCACGTGACTGTGCCTGCACTGATCATGTGGCTGATCATGCATTAATCACGTGGGAGATCATGCACTGATCAAGTGGCTGATCATACACTGCTCACATGACTGATAATGCACTAAACACGTTGTGGATCATGCACTGATCACGTGGCTGATCATACAATGATCATGTGGCTGTTCATGCACTGAACACGTGGCTGATCATACACTGATCAAATTACTGTAATGCACTGATAACGTGCCTGATAATGCACTGATCACGAAGTTGATCATACACTGATCACGGGACTGTGCAGGCACTGATCACCTGGCTGCTCATGCACTGATCTCGTGGCTGATCATACACTGATCATGTGGCTGATCATACACTAATCACGTGGCTGATCATGCACTGATCACGTGGCTGATCATAAACTGATCACATGACTTATCATGCACTGATCAGGTGCCTGATCATGCACTGATCATTTGGCTGATCATACACTGATCACGTGACTGCGCATGCACTGATCACTTGGCTGATCATGCACTGATCACGGGGCTGATCATGCACTGATAACTGGACTATCACACACTGATCACGTGACTGATCATGCACTGAACACGTGGCTAATCATGCACTGATCACGAAGCTGATCATACACTGATCACGTGACTGTGCATGCACTGATCACGTGGCTGATCATGCACTGATCACGTGGCTGATCATGCAGTGATCATATGACTGATTATGCACTGATCGCTTAGCTATAATGCACTGATCACAAGAATGCACATGCCATGATCATGTGACTGATCATGCACTGATCACGTGGCTATCATGCACTGATCACGTGACTGATTATGCACTGATCGAGTAGCTATCATGCACTGATCACATGACTGCGCATGAACTGATCATGTGGATATCATACACTGATCAAGTGACATATCATGCACTGATCACTTGAATGATCATGCACTGATCACGTGGCTATCAGTCACTGATCACGTGCCTGATCATGCACTAATCAGGTGTGGATCATGCACTGATCACGTGGCTGATAATACAGTGATCACGTGGCTGATCATGCACTGATCACATGGATGATCATACACTGATCACATGACTAATCATGCACTGATCACATGCCTGACCATGAACTGATGACGTGGCTGATCATGCACTGATCATGAAGCTGATCATACACTGATCACGTGACTGTGCATGCACTCATCACGTGGATGATATTGCACTGGTCACGTGGCTGATCATGCACTATTCACGTGTCTGATCATACACTGATCACGTGGCTTATCATGCACAAATCACGTTTCTTATCATGCACTGATCAGGTTGCTATCATGCACTGATCACGTTGTTGATCATACAATGATCACGTGACTGATCATGCACTCATCACATGGCTATAATGCACTGATCACTTGGCTATCATGCACTGATCACGTGCCTATCATGCACTGATCACGTGGATGATCATACATTGATCACGAGGCTGATTATACACTGATCACGTGACTGATCATGCACTGATCACGTGGCTAGCATGCACTGATCACGTGAATGATCATGCAGTGATCACGTGACTGATTATGAACTGATTGCGTAGCTATCATGCACTGATCACATGACTGCCCATGCCATGATCACGTGACTGATCATGCACGGATCAGGTGGCTATCATGCACTGATCACGTAGCTAATCATACATTGATCACGTAACTAACCATGCACTGATCACTTGACAATCTTGCACTTATCACGTGGCTGATCATGCCCTGATCACGTAGCTATCATGCACTGATCACATGATTGTGCACGAACTGATCACGTGAACATCGTACACTGATCAAGTGACATATCATGCACTGATCACTTGACTGATCATGCACTGATCACGTGGTTATCATGCACTGATCACGTGGCTGATAATGCACTAATTACGTTGTGGATCATTCACTGATCACGTGGCTGATAAGACAGTGATCACGTGGTTATCATGCACTGATCATGTGGCTGATAATGCACTAATTAGGTTCTGGATCATTCACTGATCACGTGGCTGATAAGACAGTGATCACGTGGCTGATCATGGACTGATCACGTGGATGATCACACACTGATCAGATGACTGATCATGCACTGATCAAGTGCCTGACCATGAACTGATCACGTGGTTGATCATGCACTGATCATGAAGCTGATCATACACTGATCACGTGACTGTGCATGCACTGATCACGTGGCTGATACTGCACTGATCACGTGGCTGATCGTACACTGATCACGAGGCTTATCATGCACTAATCACGTTGCAAATCATGCACTCATCACGTGGCTGATCATACACTGAGCAGGTGGATGATCATGCACTGATCACGTGTCTGATCGTACAATGATCACGTGGCTTATCATGCACTAATCACGTTGCTTATCATGCACTGATCAGGTTGCTATCATGCACTGATCACGAGGATGATCATACACTAATCACGTGACTGCACATGCACTGATCACATGACTGATCATGCACTGATCACGTGGCTGATAATACACTAACTCCGTGTGTGCACATGCACTGATCACGTGACTGATCATGCACTGATCACGTGGCAATCATGCACTGATCACGTGTATATCATGCAGTGATCACATGACTGCACTTGCACTGATCACGTATTTGTAAGCAATGATCACGGGGCTATCATGCACTGATCATGTGACTGCACTTGCACTGATCACGTATTTGTAGGCAATGATCACGTGGCTATCATGCACTGCTCATGTGACTGAGCATGCACTGATCACGTGGCTATCATGCATTGATCACTTGGCTATCATGCACTGAACACGTGTCTATCATGCACTGATCACGTGATTGCACAATCATTGATCACGTAATTGTAGGCAATGTTCACGTGGCTATCATACACTGCTCATGTGACTGAGCATGCACTGATCACCTAGCTATCATGCATTGATCACTTGGCTATCATGCACTGAACACGTGGCTGGTCATACACTGATCACGTGACTACACATGCACTAATCACGTGGCTGATCATACAGTGATAACGTGGCTGACCATGCACTGATTTCGTGTCTGATCATGCACTGATCTCGTAGCTATCATGCACTGATCACGTGACTGTGCATGTAGTGATCACGTCGCTAATCATGCACTGATCACGTGGCTGATCATGCAATGATAACCTGGCTATCATACACTGATCACGTGACTGATCATGCACTCTTAACTGGCCTGATCATGCACTGATCACGTGGCTGATCATGCAATGATCACGAAGCTGATCATACACTGATCACGTGACTGTGCCTGCACTGATCATGTGGCTGATCATGCATTAATCACGTGGGAGATCATGCACTGATCACGTGGCTGATCATACACTGATCGAATTACTGTAATGCACGGATTACGTGCCTGATCATACACTGATCACGTGGCTGGTCATACACTGATCAAATTACTGATAATGCACTGATTCCGTGCCTGATAATGCACTGATTACGAAGCTGATCATACACTGATCACATGACTGTGCAGGCACTGATCACGTGGCTGATCATGCACTGATCTCGTGGCTGATCATACACTGATCATGTGCCGGGAGCTAGTGAGGCATTCCACTCTGGACAAAGGTCATGAGGAAGGAGGCTCGGCATACGCAAATGCGGGATCGAGCCTCAGGAGTCCACCCGGATATTCTCGAGCATCTCCCCCCAAAAAAACCAGAGTCTGCCTACTTTATTGCTTTGTGCTCTCACCTCTGATTTCACTGGGGGCTGTCCCCCACCACCATCTCGATCTCTCTGTCAAAGAGTTAACTTACAGCTCCAGTTCATAAAGTTCCTTGTCATTCTTCCCTTTAACTTCCAGCTGAGTCTCCATCTGGAGCGTGGAACCCACCACGCTTACTAATTATGCCTGGGCTGCTAAGACCAACCCGAGAAGGTGTCTAGGGTGAGGAAACTTCTGCTATTGGAGAGGACGCCTGCGGCCTACGTAAGTGGTGCCAACTTCTTGTTTTGAAGTTTGACTGGTCTCCCGCGTAAACCAAGCTACTCAGTCTCTTTTCTCCACCGAATTTTCCTACTGAGCTATCCTCATACTATTATTCTTGACATCTCTGATTAGCATATAAATAGTCGTCTAGGCCATCTCTCCTTCGAATACCCTGGACCAGCTGGGGCTGGTCCCCGGCAGGTGGCGCCCGAACAGGGACCTCAGGAGGCAATACTCAAAGAGCTGAGCAGACACGAACCACCCAATCAGCAGGCAATAAGCATGGAGCTCAGCAGTGACGAATCATGCTGCTCAACTGGCAATAATCAAGCAGGTGACCAGGCAGGAATCACGCAGCTCAGCTGGCAATTGTCATGCAGATGAGCCGGCAGGAATCACGGAGCTCAGCAGGCCCTGATCACGTGACTCTGCAGGCACTGATCACGTGGCTGATCAAGTCCACATCATGTGACTGCTCATGCACTGATGACGTGGCTGATCAGGCACTGATCACATGGCTTATCATGCACTGATCACCTGTTTCTCAGGCAATGATCAGTGACTGACAGGCGCTGATCATGGGACT
This sequence comes from Bos javanicus, assembly GCF_032452875.1. NCBI lineage: Eukaryota > Metazoa > Chordata > Mammalia > Artiodactyla > Bovidae > Bos > Bos javanicus. The sequence goes on from NW_026893703.1 coordinate 97,014, forward strand.
GTGCACGCACTGTTCACGTGGCTATCATGCACTGATCACGTGACTGCGCGTGTACTGATGACGTGGCTGATCGGGCACTGATCCCGGGTTTAACAGGCAGTGATAAGTGACTGACAGGAGCTGATCATGGGACTGTGCACGCACTGATCACGTGGCTGATCAGGAATTGACCACCTGACTGCGCAGGCAGTGATCACGTGGCTGGTCGTTCACTGATCACGAGTTTATCATAAGGTGATCACGTGACTGAGAGGCGCTGATCACGTGACTGTGCCGTCAGTGATCACGTGGCTGATCATGCACTGATATCGTGACTGAGCATGCACTGATCATGTGCCGGGAGCCGGTGAGGCATTCCACTCTGGACAAAGGTCATGAGGAAGGAGGCTCGGCATACGCAAATGCGGGATCGAGCCTCAGGAGTCCACCCAGATATTCTCGAGCATCTCCCCCCCAAAAAAACCAGAGTCTGCCTACTTTATTGCTTTGTGCTCTCACCTCTGATTTCACTGGGGGCTGTCCCCCACCACCATCTCGCTCTCTCTGTCAAAGAGTTAACTTACAGCTCCAGTTCATAAAGTTCCTTGTCATCCTTCCCTTTAACTTCCAGCTGAGTCTCCATCTGGAGCGTGGAACCCACCACGCTTACAAATTATGCCTGGGCTGCTAAGACCCACTCAAGAATGTGTCTAGGGTGAGGCATCTTCCGCTATTCGAGAGGGCGTCTGCGGCCTACGGAAGTGGTGCAAACTTCTTGTCTTGAAGTTTGATTGGTCTCCCAAGCTACTCAGTCTCTTTTCTCCACCGAATTATCCTACTGAGCTCTCCTCATAGTATTATTCTTGACATCTCTGATTAGCATATAAATAGTCGCCTAGGCCATCTCTCCTTCGAATACCCTGGATCAGCTGGGGCTGGTCTCCGGCAGGTGGCGCCCGAACAGGGACCTCAGGAGGCAATACTCAAAGAGCTGAGCAGACACGAACCACGCAATCAGCAGGCAATAAGCATGGAGCTCAGCAGTGACGAATCATGCTGCTCAACTGGCAATAATCAAGCAGGTGACCAGGCAGGAATCACGCAGCTCAGCTGGCAATTGTCAAGCAGATGAGCCGACAGCAATCACGCAGCTCAGCTGGCAATTGTAAAGCAGATGAGCAGTAAGGAATCACGCAGCTCAGCAGGCCCTGATCACGTGAGTCTGCAGGCACTGATCGCATGGCTGATCAAGCACAGATCACGTGACTGCGCATGCACTGATGACGTGGATGATCAGGCACTGATCACGTGGCTCTCATGCACTGATCACATGTTTCTCATGCAGTGATCAGTGACTGACAGGCGCTGATCATGTGACTGTGCACGCACTGATCACGTGGCTGATCAGGAACTGACCACCTGACTGAGCATGCAGTGATCAGGTGACTGATCGTTCACTGATCACGTGTTTATCATACGGTGATCACGTGACTGAGAGGCGCTGATCACGTGACCGTACAGTCAGTGACCCCGTGGCTGATCATGCACTGATATCATGACTGAGCATGCACTGATCATGTGCCGGGAGCCGGTGAGGCATTCCACTCTGGACAAAGGTCATGAGGAAGGAGGCTCGGCATACGCAAATGCGGGATCGAGCCTCAAGAGTCCAGCCGGATACTCTCGAGCATCTACCCCCCAAAAAAACCAGAGTCTGCCTACTTTATTCCTTTTGCTCTCACCTCTGATTTTACTGGGGGCTCTCCCCCACCACCATCTCGCTCTCTCTGTCAAAGAGGTAAACTACAGCTCCAATTCATAAAGTTCCCTGTCATTTATCCCTTTCACTTCCACCTGAGTCTCTTCTGGAGCGAGGAACCCACCACGCTTACTAATTATGCCTGGGCTGCTAAGACCCACTCGAGAAGGTGTCTAGGGTGAGGCGCCTTCCGCCATTCGAGAGGGCGCCTTCTCCCTATGTAAGTGATGCAAACTTCTTGTCTTGAAGTTTGATTGGTCTCCCGTGTAAACCAAGCTACTCAATCTCTTTTCTCCACCGAATTTTCCTACTGAGCTGTCCTAATAATATTATTCTTGATATCTCTGATAAGCATATAAATAGTCGCCTAGGCCATCTCTACTTCGAATACCCTGGGTCAGCTGGGGCTGGTCTCCGGCAGGTGGCGCCCGAAAAGGGACCTCAGGAGGCAATACTCAAAGAGCTGAGCAGACACGAACCACGCAATCAGCAGGCAATAAGCATGGAGCTCAGCAGTGACGAATCATGCTGCTCAACTGGCAATAATCAAGCAGGTGACCAGGCAGGAATCCCGCGGCTCAGCTGGCAATTGGCAAGCAGATGAGCATTCAGGAATCCCGCAGCTAAGCTGCCAATTATCATGCAGATGAGCCGGCAGGAATCATGCAGCTCAGCAGGCCCTGATCCCGTGACTCTGCAGGCACTGATCACGTGGCTGATCAAGTACGGATCACGTGACTGAGCAAGCACTGATCACGTGGCTCTCATGCACTGATCAGGTGACTGCACTTGCACTGATGACGTGGATGATCAGGCACTGATCACGTGGCTCCTCATGCACTGAACACGTGTTTCTCATGCAGTGATCAGTGACTGACAGGCACTGATCATGTGACTGTGCACGCACTGATCACTTGGCTGATCAGGATCTGACCTACCTGACTGAGCATGCAGTGATCACGTGGCTGGGAGTTCACTGATCACGTGTTTATCATACGGTGATCCCGTGACTGAGAGGCGCTGATCACGTGACTGTGCAGTCAGTGATCAGGTGGCTGATCAGGCACTGATCACATGGCTCATCATGCACTGATCCCGTGTTTCTCAGGCAATTATCAGTGACTGACAGGCGCTGATCATGGAACTGTGCACGCACTGATCACGTGGCTATCATGCACTGACATCGTGACTGAGCATGCACTGATCATGTGCCGGGAGCCGGTGAGGCATTCCACTCTGGACAAAGGTCATGAGGAAGGAGGCTCGGCATACGCAAATGCGGGATCGAGCCTCAGGAGTCCACCCGGATATTCTCGAGCATCTCCCCCAAAAAAACCAGAGTCTGCCTACTTTATTGCTTTGTGCTCTCACCTCTGATTTCACTGGGGGCTGTCCCCCACCACCATCTCGCTCTCTCTGTCAAAGAGTTAACTTACAGCTCCAGTTCATAAAGTTCCTTGTCATCCTTCCCTTTAACTTCCAGCTGAGTCTCCATCTGGAGCGTGGAACCCACCACGCTTACAAATTATGCCTGGGCTGCTAAGACCCACTCGAGAATGTGTCTAGGGTGAGGCATCTTCTGCTATTCGAGAGGGCGTCTGCGGCCTACGGAAGTGGGGCAAACTTCTTGTCTTGAAGTTTGATTGGTCTCCCAAGCTACTCAGTCTCTTTTCTCCACCGAATTATCCTACTGAGCTCTCCTCATAGTATTATTCTTGACATCTCTGATTAGCATATAAATAGTCGCCTAGGCCATCTCTCCTTCGAATACCCTGGATCAGCTGGGGCTGGTCTCCGGCAGGTGGCGCCCGAACAGGGACCTCAGGAGGCAATACTCAAAGAGCTGAGCAGACACGAACCACGCAATCAGCAGGCAATAAGCATGGAGCTCAGCAGTGACGAATCATGCTGCTCAACTGGCAATAATCAAGCAGGTGACCAGGCAGGAATCACGCAGCTCAGCTGGCAATTGTCAAGCAGATGAGCCGACAGCAATCACGCAGCTCAGCTGGCAATTGTAAAGCAGATGAGCAGTAAGGAATCACGCAGCTCAGCAGGCCCTGATCACGTGAGTCTGCAGGCACTGATCGCATGGCTGATCAAGCACAGATCACGTGACTGCGCATGCACTGATGACGTGGATGATCAGGCACTGATCACGTGGCTCTCATGCACTGATCACATGTTTCTCATGCAGTGATCAGTGACTGACAGGCGCTGATCATGTGACTGTGCACGCACTGATCACGTGGCTGATCAGGAACTGACCACCTGACTGAGCATGCAGTGATCAGGTGACTGATCGTTCACTGATCACGTGTTTATCATACGGTGATCACGTGACTGAGAGGCGCTGATCACGTGACCGTACAGTCAGTGACCCCGTGGCTGATCATGCACTGATATCGTGACTGAGCATGCACTGATCATGTGCCGGGAGCCGGTGAGGCATTCCACTCTGGACAAAGGTCATGAGGAAGGAGGCTCGGCATACGCAAATGCGGGATCGAGCCTCAAGAGTCCAGCCGGATACTCTCGAGCATCTACCCCCCAAAAAAACCAGAGTCTGCCTACTTTATTCCTTTTGCTCTCACCTCTGATTTTACTGGGGGCTCTCCCCCACCACCATCTCGCTCTCTCTGTCAAAGAGGTAAACTACAGCTCCAATTCATAAAGTTCCCTGTCATTTATCCCTTTCACTTCCACCTGAGTCTCTTCTGGAGCGAGGAACCCACCACGCTTACTAATTATGCCTGGGCTGCTAAGACCCACTCGAGAAGGTGTCTAGGGTGAGGCGCCTTCCGCCATTCGAGAGGGCGCCTTCTCCCTATGTAAGTGATGCAAACTTCTTGTCTTGAAGTTTGATTGGTCTCCCGTGTAAACCAAGCTACTCAATCTCTTTTCTCCACCGAATTTTCCTACTGAGCTGTCCTAATAATATTATTCTTGATATCTCTGATAAGCATATAAATAGTCGCCTAGGCCATCTCTACTTCGAATACCCTGGGTCAGCTGGGGATGTTCCCCGGCAGGTGGCGCCCGAACAGGGACCTCAGGAGGCAATACTCAAAGAGCTGAGCAGACACGAACCACGCAATCAGCAGGCAATAAGCATGGAGCTCAGCAGTGACGAATCATGCTGCTCAACTGGCAATAATCAAGCAGGTGACCAGGCAGGAATCCCGCGGCTCAGCTGGCAATTGGCAAGCAGATGAGCATTCAGGAATCCCGCAGCTAAGCTGCCAATTATCATGCAGATGAGCCGGCAGGAATCATGCAGCTCAGCAGGCCCTGATCCCGTGACTCTGCAGGCACTGATCACGTGGCTGATCAAGTACGGATCACGTGACTGAGCAAGCACTGATCACGTGGCTCTCATGCACTGATCAGGTGACTGCACTTGCACTGATGACGTGGATGATCAGGCACTGATCACGTGGCTCCTCATGCACTGAACACGTGTTTCTCATGCAGTGATCAGTGACTGACAGGCACTGATCATGTGACTGTGCACGCACTGATCACTTGGCTGATCAGGATCTGACCTACCTGACTGAGCATGCAGTGATCACGTGGCTGGGAGTTCACTGATCACGTGTTTATCATACGGTGATCCCGTGACTGAGAGGCGCTGATCACGTGACTGTGCAGTCAGTGATCAGGTGGCTGATCAGGCACTGATCACATGGCTCATCATGCACTGATCCCGTGTTTCTCAGGCAATTATCAGTGACTGACAGGCGCTGATCATGGAACTGTGCACGCACTGATCACGTGGCTATCATGCACTGACATCGTGACTGAGCATGCACTGATCATGTGCCGGGAGCCGGTGAGGCATTCCACTCTGGACAAAGGTCATGAGGAAGGAGGCTCGGCATACGCAAATGCGGGATCGAGCCTCAGGAGTCCACCCGGATATTCTCGAGCATCTCCCCCAAAAAAACCAGAGTCTGCCTACTTTATTGCTTTGTGCTCTCACCTCTGATTTCACTGGGGGCTGTCCCCCACCACCATCTCGCTCTCTCTGTCAAAGAGTTAACTTACAGCTCCAGTTCATAAAGTTCCTTGTCATCCTTCCCTTTAACTTCCAGCTGAGTCTCCATCTGGAGCGTGGAACCCACCACGCTTACAAATTATGCCTGGGCTGCTAAGACCCACTCGAGAATGTGTCTAGGGTGAGGCATCTTCTGCTATTCGAGAGGGCGTCTGCGGCCTACGGAAGTGGGGCAAACTTCTTGTCTTGAAGTTTGATTGGTCTCCCAAGCTACTCAGTCTCTTTTCTCCACCGAATTATCCTACTGAGCTCTCCTCATAGTATTATTCTTGACATCTCTGATTAGCATATAAATAGTCGCCTAGGCCATCTCTCCTTCGAATACCCTGGATCAGCTGGGGCTGGTCTCCGGCAGGTGGCGCCCGAACAGGGACCTCAGGAGGCAATACTCAAAGAGCTGAGCAGACACGAACCACGCAATCAGCAGGCAATAAGCATGGAGCTCAGCAGTGACGAATCATGCTGCTCAACTGGCAATAATCAAGCAGGTGACCAGGCAGGAATCACGCAGCTCAGCTGGCAATTGTCAAGCAGATGAGCCGACAGCAATCACGCAGCTCAGCTGGCAATTGTAAAGCAGATGAGCAGTAAGGAATCACGCAGCTCAGCAGGCCCTGATCACGTGAGTCTGCAGGCACTGATCGCATGGCTGATCAAGCACAGATCACGTGACTGCGCATGCACTGATGACGTGGATGATCAGGCACTGATCACGTGGCTCTCATGCACTGATCACATGTTTCTCATGCAGTGATCAGTGACTGACAGGCGCTGATCATGTGACTGTGCACGCACTGATCACGTGGCTGATCAGGAACTGACCACCTGACTGAGCATGCAGTGATCAGGTGACTGATCGTTCACTGATCACGTGTTTATCATACGGTGATCACGTGACTGAGAGGCGCTGATCACGTGACCGTACAGTCAGTGACCCCGTGGCTGATCATGCACTGATATCGTGACTGAGCATGCACTGATCATGTGCCGGGAGCCGGTGAGGCATTCCACTCTGGACAAAGGTCATGAGGAAGGAGGCTCGGCATACGCAAATGCGGGATCGAGCCTCAAGAGTCCAGCCGGATACTCTCGAGCATCTACCCCCCCAAAAAACCAGAGTCTGCCTACTTTATTCCTTTTGCTCTCACCTCTGATTTTACTGGGGGCTCTCCCCCACCACCATCTCGCTCTCTCTGTCAAAGAGGTAAACTACAGCTCCAATTCATAAAGTTCCCTGTCATTTATCCCTTTCACTTCCACCTGAGTCTCTTCTGGAGCGAGGAACCCACCACGCTTACTAATTATGCCTGGGCTGCTAAGACCCACTCGAGAAGGTGTCTAGGGTGAGGCGCCTTCCGCCATTCGAGAGGGCGCCTTCTCCCTATGTAAGTGATGCAAACTTCTTGTCTTGAAGTTTGATTGGTCTCCCGTGTAAACCAAGCTACTCAATCTCTTTTCTCCACCGAATTTTCCTACTGAGCTGTCCTAATAATATTATTCTTGATATCTCTGATAAGCATATAAATAGTCGCCTAGGCCATCTCTACTTCGAATACCCTGGGTCAGCTGGGGATGTTCCCCGGCAGGTGGCGCCCGAACAGGGACCTCAGGAGGCAATACTCAAAGAGCTGAGCAGACACGAACCACGCAATCAGCAGGCAATAAGCATGGAGCTCAGCAGTGACGAATCATGCTGCTCAACTGGCAATAATCAAGCAGGTGACCAGGCAGGAATCCCGCGGCTCAGCTGGCAATTGGCAAGCAGATGAGCATTCAGGAATCCCGCAGCTAAGCTGCCAATTATCATGCAGATGAGCCGGCAGGAATCATGCAGCTCAGCAGGCCCTGATCCCGTGACTCTGCAGGCACTGATCACGTGGCTGATCAAGTACGGATCACGTGACTGAGCAAGCACTGATCACGTGGCTCTCCTGCACTGATCAGGTGACTGCACTTGCACTGATGACGTGGATGATCAGGCACTGATCACGTGGCTCCTCATGCACTGAACACGTGTTTCTCATGCAGTGATCAGTGACTGACAGGCACTGATCATGTGACTGTGCACGCACTGATCACTTGGCTGATCAGGATCTGACCTACCTGACTGAGCATGCAGTGATCACGTGGCTGGGAGTTCACTGATCACGTGTTTATCATACGGTGATCCCGTGACTGAGAGGCGCTGATCACGTGACTGTGCAGTCAGTGATCAGGTGGCTGATCAGGCACTGATCACATGGCTCATCATGCACTGATCCCGTGTTTCTCAGGCAATTATCAGTGACTGACAGGCGCTGATCATGGAACTGTGCACGCACTGATCACGTGGCTATCATGCACTGATCACGTGACTGCCCATGCACTGATGACCTGGCTGATCAGGAACTGACAACCTGATTGGGCATGCAGTGATCACGTGGCTGGTTGTTCACTGATCACGTGTTTATCATATGGTGATCACGTGACTGAGAGGCACTGATCACGTGACTGTGCCGTCAGTGATCACGTGGCTGATCATGCACTGATATCGTGACTGAGCATGCACTGATCATGTGCCGGGAGCCGGTGAGGCATTCCACTCTGGACAAAGGTCATGAGGAAGGAGGCTCGGCATACGCAAATGCGGGATCGAGCCTCAGGAGTCCACCCGGATATTCTCGAGCATCTCCCCCCCAAAAAAACCAGAGTCTGCCTACTTTATTGCTTTGTGCTCTCACCTCTGATTTCACTGGGGGCTGTCCCCCACCACCATCTCGCTCTCTCTGTCAAAGAGTTAACTTACAGCTCCAGTTCATAAAGTTCCTTGTCATCCTTCCCTTTAACTTCCAGCTGAGTCTCCATCTGGAGCGTGGAACCCACCACGCTTACAAATTATGCCTGGGCTGCTAAGACCCACTCGAGAATGTGTCTAGGGTGAGGCATCTTCTGCTATTCGAGAGGGCGTCTGCGGCCTACGGAAGTGGTGCAAACTTCTTGTCTTGAAGTTTGATTGGTCTCCCAAGCTACTCAGTCTCTTTTCTCCACCGAATTATCCTACTGAGCTATCCTCATACTATTATTCTTGACATCTCTGATTAGCATATAAATAGTCGCCTAGGCCATCTCTCCTTCGAATACCCTGGATCAGCTGGGGCTGGTCCCCGGCAGGTGGCGCCCGAACAGGGACCTCAGGAGGCAATACTCAAAGAGCTGAGCAGACACGAACCACGCAATCAGCAGGCAATAAGCATGGAGCTCAGCAGTGACGAATCATGCTGCTCAACTGGCAATAATCAAGCAGGTGACCAGGCAGGAATCCCGAGGCTCAGCTGGCAATTGGCAAGCAGATGAGCATTCAGGAATCCCGCAGCTAAGCTGCCAATTATCATGCAGATGAGCCGGCAGGAATCATGCAGCTCAGCAGGCCCTGATCAAGTGACTCTGCAGGCACTGATCACGTGGCTGATCAAGTCCACATCACGTGACTGAGCATGCACTGATCACGTGGCTATCATGCACTGATCACGTGACTGCGCATGCACTGATGACGTGGCTGATCAGGCACTGATCACATGGCTCAGCATGCACTGATCACGTGTTTATTAAGCATTGATCAGTGACTGATAGGCGCTGATCATGGGACTTTGCTCACACTGATCACGTGGGTATCATGCACTGATTACGTGGCTGGTCACACACGTATCACGTGACTGATCATGAACTGGTCACGTGGCTCTCATGCACTGATCACGTTTGATCATGCACTGATCACGTGACTGATCATGCACTGATCACTTGATTGATCATGCACTGATCACGTGACTGATCATGCACTGATCACTTGATTGATCATGCACTGATCACGTTACTGATCATGCACTGATCACGTGGCTATAATGCACTGCTCGAGTGGCTGATCATGCAGTGATCACGTAGCTACCATGTACCGGTCACGTGACTGATCATGCACCCATCGGGCGACTGATCATGCACTGATCACGTGGCTCTCATGCACTGATCACTTGGCTGGTCATACACTGATCACGTGCCTGGTCATTCACACATCCCGTGACTAATCATGTACTGATCTCATGGCTCTCATGCACTGATAACGTGGCTATCACGCACTGATCACGTGGCCGATCATGCACTGATCACGTAATTGATCATGCACTGATCACGTGACTGATCATGCACTGATCACGTTACTGATCATGCACTGATCACGTGGCTATCATGCACTGCTCGAGTGGCTGATCATGCAGTGATCACGTAGCTACCATGTACCGGTCACGTGACTGATCATGCACCCATCGGGTGACTGATCATGCACTGATCACGTGGCTATCATGCACTGTTCACGTGGCCGATCATACACTGATCACCTGCCTGGTCATGCACAGATCACGTCACTAATCATGAACTGATCACGTAGCTATCAACACATCACGTGGCTATCATGCACTGCTCATGTGGCTGATCATGCAATGATCAAGTAGCTACCATGTATTGGTCACGTGACTGATCATGCACTGATCACGTAAATGATCATGCACTGATCACGTGACTGTGCCGTCAGTGATCACGTGGCTGATCATGCACTGATATCGTGACTGAGCATGCACTGATCATGTGCCGGGAGACGGTGAGGCATTCCACTCTGGACAAAGGTCATGAGGAAGGAGGCTCGGCATACGCAAATGCGGGATCGAGCCTCAGGTGTCCACCCGGATATTCTCGAGCATCTCCCCCCAAAAAAAATCAGAGTCTGCCTACTTTATTGCTTTGTGCTCTCACCTCTGATTTCACTGGGGGCTGTCCCCCACCACCATCTCGCTCTCTCTGTCAAAGAGGTAAACTACAGCTCCAATTCATAAAGTTCCTTGTCATCCTTCCCTTTAACTTCCAGCTGAGTCTCCATCTGGAGCGTGGAACCCACCACGCTTACAAATTATGCCTGGGCTGCTAAGACCCACTCGAGAATGTGTCTAGGGTGAGGCATCTTCTGCTATTCGAGAGGGCGTCTGCGGCCTACGGAAGTGGTGCAAACTTCTTGTCTTGAAGTTTGATTGGTCTCCCAAGCTACTCAGTCTCTTTTCTCCACCGAATTATCCTACTGAGCTCTCCTCATAGTATTATTCTTGACATCTCTGATTAGCATATAAATAGTCGCCTAGGCCATCTCTCCTTCGAATACCCTGGATCAGCTGGGGCTGGTCCCCGGCAGGTGGCGCCCGAACAGGGACCTCAGGAGGCAATACTCAAAGAGCTGAGCAGACACGAACCACGCAATCAGCAGGCAATAAGCATGGAGCTCAGCAGTGACGAATCATGCTGCTCAACTGGCAATAATCAAGCAGGTGACCAGGCAGGAATCCCGCGGCTCAGCTGGCAATTGGCAAGCAGATGAGCATTCAGGAATCCCGCAGCTAAGCTGCCAATTATCATGCAGATGAGCCGGCAGGAATCATGCAGCTCAGCAGGCCCTGATCCCGTGACTCTGCAGGCACTGATCACGTGGCTGATCAAGTACGGATCACGTGACTGAGCAAGCACTGATCACGTGGCTCTCATGCACTGATCAGGTGACTGCACTTGCACTGATGACGTGGATGATCAGGCACTGATCACGTGGCTCCTCATGCACTGAACACGTGTTTCTCATGCAGTGATCAGTGACTGACAGGCACTGATCATGTGACTGTGCACGCACTGATCACTTGGCTGATCAGGATCTGACCTACCTGACTGAGCATGCAGTGATCACGTGGCTGGGAGTTCACTGATCACGTGTTTATCATACGGTGATCCCGTGACTGAGAGGCGCTGATCACGTGACTGTGCAGTCAGTGATCAGGTGGCTGATCAGGCACTGATCACATGGCTCATCATGCACTGATCCCGTGTTTCTCAGGCAATTATCAGTGACTGACAGGCGCTGATCATGGAACTGTGCACGCACTGATCACGTGGCTATCATGCACTGATATCGTGACTGAGCATGCACTGATCATGTGCCGGGAGCCGGTGAGGCATTCCACTCTGGACAAAGGTCATGAGGAAGGAGGCTCGGCATACGCAAATGCGGGATCGAGCCTCAGGAGTCCACCCGGATATTCTCGAGCATCTCCCCCCAAAAAAAACCAGAGTCTGCCTACTTTATTGCTTTGTGCTCTCACCTCTGATTTCACTGGGGGCTGTCCCCCACCACCATCTCGCTCTCTCTGTCAAAGAGTTAACTTACAGCTCCAGTTCATAAAGTTCCTTGTCATCCTTCCCTTTAACTTCCAGCTGAGTCTCCATCTGGAGCGTGGAACCCACCACGCTTACAAATTATGCCTGGGCTGCTAAGACCCACTCGAGAATGTGTCTAGGGTGAGGCATCTTCTGCTATTCGAGAGGGCGTCTGCGGCCTACGGAAGTGGGGCAAACTTCTTGTCTTGAAGTTTGATTGGTCTCCCAAGCTACTCAGTCTCTTTTCTCCACCGAATTATCCTACTGAGCTCTCCTCATAGTATTATTCTTGACATCTCTGATTAGCATATAAATAGTCGCCTAGGCCATCTCTCCTTCGAATACCCTGGATCAGCTGGGGCTGGTCTCCGGCAGGTGGCGCCCGAACAGGGACCTCAGGAGGCAATACTCAAAGAGCTGAGCAGACACGAACCACGCAATCAGCAGGCAATAAGCATGGAGCTCAGCAGTGACGAATCATGCTGCTCAACTGGCAATAATCAAGCAGGTGACCAGGCAGGAATCACGCAGCTCAGCTGGCAATTGTCAAGCAGATGAGCCGACAGCAATCACGCAGCTCAGCTGGCAATTGTAAAGCAGATGAGCAGTAAGGAATCACGCAGCTCAGCAGGCCCTGATCACGTGAGTCTGCAGGCACTGATCGCATGGCTGATCAAGCACAGATCACGTGACTGCGCATGCACTGATGACGTGGATGATCAGGCACTGATCACGTGGCTCTCATGCACTGATCACATGTTTCTCATGCAGTGATCAGTGACTGACAGGCGCTGATCATGTGACTGTGCACGCACTGATCACGTGGCTGATCAGGAACTGACCACCTGACTGAGCATGCAGTGATCAGGTGACTGATCGTTCACTGATCACGTGTTTATCATACGGTGATCACGTGACTGAGAGGCGCTGATCACGTGACCGTACAGTCAGTGACCCCGTGGCTGATCATGCACTGATATCGTGACTGAGCATGCACTGATCATGTGCCGGGAGCCGGTGAGGCATTCCACTCTGGACAAAGGTCATGAGGAAGGAGGCTCGGCATACGCAAATGCGGGATCGAGCCTCAAGAGTCCAGCCGGATACTCTCGAGCATCTACCCCCCAAAAAAACCAGAGTCTGCCTACTTTATTCCTTTTGCTCTCACCTCTGATTTTACTGGGGGCTCTCCCCCACCACCATCTCGCTCTCTCTGTCAAAGAGGTAAACTACAGCTCCAATTCATAAAGTTCCCTGTCATTTATCCCTTTCACTTCCACCTGAGTCTCTTCTGGAGCGAGGAACCCACCACGCTTACTAATTATGCCTGGGCTGCTAAGACCCACTCGAGAAGGTGTCTAGGGTGAGGCGCCTTCCGCCATTCGAGAGGGCGCCTTCTCCCTATGTAAGTGATGCAAACTTCTTGTCTTGAAGTTTGATTGGTCTCCCGTGTAAACCAAGCTACTCAATCTCTTTTCTCCACCGAATTTTCCTACTGAGCTGTCCTAATAATATTATTCTTGATATCTCTGATAAGCATATAAATAGTCGCCTAGGCCATCTCTACTTCGAATACCCTGGGTCAGCTGGGGATGTTCCCCGGCAGGTGGCGCCCGAACAGGGACCTCAGGAGGCAATACTCAAAGAGCTGAGCAGACACGAACCACGCAATCAGCAGGCAATAAGCATGGAGCTCAGCAGTGACGAATCATGCTGCTCAACTGGCAATAATCAAGCAGGTGACCAGGCAGGAATCCCGCGGCTCAGCTGGCAATTGGCAAGCAGATGAGCATTCAGGAATCCCGCAGCTAAGCTGCCAATTATCATGCAGATGAGCCGGCAGGAATCATGCAGCTCAGCAGGCCCTGATCCCGTGACTCTGCAGGCACTGATCACGTGGCTGATCAAGTACGGATCACGTGACTGAGCAAGCACTGATCACGTGGCTCTCCTGCACTGATCAGGTGACTGCACTTGCACTGATGACGTGGATGATCAGGCACTGATCACGTGGCTCCTCATGCACTGAACACGTGTTTCTCATGCAGTGATCAGTGACTGACAGGCACTGATCATGTGACTGTGCACGCACTGATCACTTGGCTGATCAGGATCTGACCTACCTGACTGAGCATGCAGTGATCACGTGGCTGGGAGTTCACTGATCACGTGTTTATCATACGGTGATCCCGTGACTGAGAGGCGCTGATCACGTGACTGTGCAGTCAGTGATCAGGTGGCTGATCAGGCACTGATCACATGGCTCATCATGCACTGATCCCGTGTTTCTCAGGCAATTATCAGTGACTGACAGGCGCTGATCATGGAACTGTGCACGCACTGATCACGTGGCTATCATGCACTGATCACGTGACTGCCCATGCACTGATGACCTGGCTGATCAGGAACTGACAACCTGATTGGGCATGCAGTGATCACGTGGCTGGTTGTTCACTGATCACGTGTTTATCATATGGTGATCACGTGACTGAGAGGCACTGATCACGTGACTGTGCCGTCAGTGATCACGTGGCTGATCATGCACTGATATCGTGACTGAGCATGCACTGATCATGTGCCGGGAGCCGGTGAGGCATTCCACTCTGGACAAAGGTCATGAGGAAGGAGGCTCGGCATACGCAAATGCGGGATCGAGCCTCAGGAGTCCACCCGGATATTCTCGAGCATCTCCCCCCCAAAAAAACCAGAGTCTGCCTACTTTATTGCTTTGTGCTCTCACCTCTGATTTCACTGGGGGCTGTCCCCCACCACCATCTCACTCTCTCTGTCAAAGAGTTAACTTACAGCTCCAGTTCATAAAGTTCCTTGTCATCCTTCCCTTTAACTTCCAGCTGAGTCTCCATCTGGAGCGTGGAACCCACCACGCTTACAAATTATGCCTGGGCTGCTAAGACCCACTCGAGAATGTGTCTAGGGTGAGGCATCTTCTGCTATTCGAGAGGGCGTCTGCGGCCTACGGAAGTGGTGCAAACTTCTTGTCTTGAAGTTTGATTGGTCTCCCAAGCTACTCAGTCTCTTTTCTCCACCGAATTATCCTACTGAGCTATCCTCATACTATTATTCTTGACATCTCTGATTAGCATATAAATAGTCGCCTAGGCCATCTCTCCTTCGAATACCCTGGATCAGCTGGGGCTGGTCCCCGGCAGGTGGCGCCCGAACAGGGACCTCAGGAGGCAATACTCAAAGAGCTGAGCAGACACGAACCACGCAATCAGCAGGCAATAAGCATGGAGCTCAGCAGTGACGAATCATGCTGCTCAACTCGCAATAATCAAGCAGGTGACCAGGCAGGAATCACGCAGCTCAGCTGGCAATTGTCAAGCAGATGAGCCGACAGGAATCACGCAGCTCAGCAGGCCCTGATCAAGTGACTCTGCAGGCACTGATCACGTGGCTGATCAAGTCCACATCACGTGACTGAGCATGCACTGATCACGTGGCTATCATGCACTGATCACGTGACTGCGCATGCACTGATGACGTGGCTGATCAGGCACTGATCACATGGCTCAGCATGCACTGATCACGTGTTTATTAAGCATTGATCAGTGACTGATAGGCGCTGATCATGGGACTTTGCTCACACTGATCACGTGGGTATCATGCACTGATTACGTGGCTGGTCACACACGTATCACGTGACTGATCATGAACTGGTCACGTGGCTCTCATGCACTGATCACGTAATTGATCATGCACTGATCACGTGACTGATCATGCACTGATCACGTGACTGATCATGCACTGATCACTTGATTGATCATGCACTGATCACGTGACTGATCATGCACTGATCACTTGATTGATCATGCACTGATCACGTTACTGATCATGCACTGATCACGTGGCTATCATGCACTGCTCGAGTGGCTGATCATGCAGTGATCACGTAGCTACCATGTACCGGTCACGTGACTGATCATGCACCCATTGGGCGACTGATCATGCACTGATCACGTGGCTCTCATGCACTGATCACTTGGCTGGTCATACACTGATCACGTGCCTGGTCATTCACACATCCCGTGACTAATCATGTACTGATCTCATGGCTCTCATGCACTGATAACGTGGCTATCACGCACTGATCACGTGGCCGATCATGCACTGATCACGTAATTGATCATGCACTGATCACGTGACTGATCATGCACTGATCACGTTACTGATCATGCACTGATCACGTGGCTATCATGCACTGCTCGAGTGGCTGATCATGCAGTGATCACGTAGCTACCATGTACCGGTCACGTGACTGATCATGCACCCATCGGGTGACTGATCATGCACTGATCACGTGGCTATCATGCACTGTTCACGTGGCCGATCATACACTGATCACCTGCCTGGTCATGCACAGATCACGTCACTAATCATGAACTGATCACGTAGCTATCAACACATCACGTGGCTATCATGCACTGCTCATGTGGCTGATCATGCAATGATCAAGTAGCTACCATGTATTGGTCACGTGACTGATCATGCACTGATCACGTAAATGATCATGCACTGATCACGTGATTGATCATGCACTGATCACGTGACTGTGCCGTCAGTGATCACGTGGCTGATCATGCACTGATATCGTGACTGAGCATGCACTGATCATGTGCCGGGAGACGGTGAGGCATTCCACTCTGGACAAAGGTCATGAGGAAGGAGGCTCGGCATACGCAAATGCGGGATCGAGCCTCAGGTGTCCACCCGGATATTCTCGAGCATCTCCCCCCCAAAAAAATCAGAGTCTGCCTACTTTATTGCTTTGTGCTCTCACCTCTGATTTCACTGGGGGCTGTCCCCCACCACCATCTCGCTCTCTCTGTCAAAGAGTTAACTTACAGCTCCAATTCATAAAGTTCCTTGTCATTCTTCCCTTGAACTTCCAGCTGAGTCTCCATCTGGAGCGCGGAACCCACCTCGATTACTAATTATGCCTGGGCTGCTAAGACCCACTCGAGAAGGTGTCTAGCGTGAGGCACCTTCCGCTATTCGAGAGGGCGCCTGCGGCCTACGTAAGTGGTGCCAACTTCTTGTCTTGAAGTTTGATTGGTCTTCCGCGTAAACCAAGCTACTCAGTCTCTTTTCTCCACCGAATTTTCCTACTGAGCTATCCTCATACTCTTATTCTTGACATCTCTGATTAGCATATAAATAGTCGCCTAGGCCATCTCTCCTTCGAATACCCTGGATCAGCTGGGGCTGGTCCCCGGCAGGTGGCGCCCGAACAGGGACCTCAGGAGGCAATACTCAAAGAGCTGAGCAGACACGAACCACGCAATCAGCAGGCAATAAGCATGGAGCTCAGCAGTGACGAATCATGCTGCACAACTGGCAATATTCAAGCAGGTGACGAGGCAGGAATCACGCAGCTCAGCTGGCAATTGTCAAGCAGATGAGCCGACAGGAATCACGCAGCTCAGCAGGCAAAAATGATGAAGCTGAGCAGTCAGGAATCACGCAGCTCAGCAGGCAATACTCAAGAAGTTCATCCGGCAGGAATCACCCAGCTCAGCAGGCAAGAATCAAGAAGTTGAGCCGGAAGGAATCACGCAGCTCAGCAGGCAATAAACATGGAGATGAGCAAGCAGGAATCACGAAGCTCAGCAGGCAATAATCATGGAGCTGAGCAAGCAGGAATCACGCAGATCAGCAGGCAATAATCATGGAGCTGAGCAGGCAGGAATCACGCAACTTAGCAGGCAATAATAATTGGAGCTGAAGGCTGTAATGAACTGGATAAGCAGACTCTAATCACGCGATTCAGCCGGCTCCTCTCTCGGGACTGAGCAGGCACTAATTACGCAGCTCAGCAAACAAAAATCATGGAGCTGAGCAAGCAGGAAGCACGCAGCTCAGCAGGCCATAATCATGGAGCTGAGCAAGCAGGAATCACGCAGCTCAGCATGCAATAATCAAGAAGCTGAGCAGGCAGGAATAACGCAGCTCAGCAGGCAATAAATATGGAGCTGAGCAAGCAGGAATCACGCAGCTCAGCAGGAAATAATCATGGAGCTGAACAAGCAGGAATCACGCAGCTCAGCAGGCAGTAATCATGGGGCTGAGCAAGCAGGAATCACGCAGCTCAGCAGGCAATACTCACGGACATGAGAAGGCAGGAATCACGCAACTTAGCAGGCAATAATAATGGAGCTGAAGGCTGTAATGAAGTGGATAAGCAGACTCAAATCCCGTGACTCAGCCGGCTCCTCTCTCCGGACTGAGCAGGCACTAATTACGCAGCTAAGCAAGCAATAATCATGGAGATGAGCAAGCAGGAATCACGCAGCTCAGCAGGCAATAATGATGGAGCTGAGCAAGCAAGAATCACGCAGCTGAGCAGGCAATAATCATGGAGCTGAGCAAGCAGGAATCACGCAGCTGAGCAGGCAATACTCAAGAAGCTGAGCAAGCAGGAATCACGCAGCTCAGCAGGCAATTTTCAAGAAGCTGAGCAGGCAGGAATTGCGCAGCTCAGCAGGCAATAAATATGGAACTGAGCAAGCAGGAATCACGCAGCTCATCAGGTAATAATCATGGAGCTGAGCAAGCAGGAATCACGCAGCTCGGCAGGCAATTTTCAAGAAGCTGAGCAGGCAGGAATCGCGCAGCTCAGCAGGCAATAAATATGGAGCTGAGCAAGCAGGAATCACGCAGCTCAGCAGGCAATAATCATGGAGCTGAGCAAGCAGGAATAACGCAGCTCAGCAGGAAATAGTCATGGAGCTGAGCAAGCAGGAATCACGCAGCTCATCAGGCAATTTTCAAGAAGCTGAGCAGGCAGGAATCACGCAGCACAGCAGGCAATAATCATGGAGCTGAGCAAGCAGATATCACGCAGCTTCGAGGGCAATAATCAAGAAGTTGAGCAAGCAGGAATCACGCAGCTCAGCAGGCAATAATCATGGAGCTGAGCAAGCAGATATCACGCAGCTTCGAGGGCAATAATCAAGAAGTTGAGCAGGCAGGAATCATGCAGCTCAGCAGGCAATAACTATGGAGCTGAGCAGTCAGGAGTCACGCAGCTCGGAAGGCAATAATCAAGAAGCTGAGCAGGCAGGAATCACACAGCTGAGCAGGCAAAAATCCAGGAGCTGAGCAGGCACGAATATCGCAGCTCAGCTGGCGAAAATCAAGAAGCTGAGAAGACTGCAATTAAGTGGCTAAGCAGACTCTAAACACGTGACTCAGCAGGCTTGACACCCGTGACTGAGAAGACACGAATCTTGCAGCCCAGCAGACAACACTCCTTGAGCTAAGCAGGCAGGAATCACGAAGCTCAGCAGACAGTAATTGAGGAGCTGAGCAGGCACGAATCACGCAGATCAGCAGGCAATAATCATGGAGCTGAGCAAGCAGGAATCAGGCAGCACAGCAGGCAATAATAATGGAGCTGAGCAAGCAGGAATCACGCAGCTCAGCAGGCAATAATCAAGAAGCAGAGCAGGCAGGACAGGCAGCTCAGCAGCCAATAATCAAGAAGCTAGCAGGCAGGAATCGCGCAGCTCAGCAGGCAATAATCATGGAGCTTAGCAGGCAGGAATCACGGAACTTAGCAGGCAATAAATATGGAGCTGAGCAAGCAGGAATCACGCAGCTCAGCAGGCAATAATCATGGAGCTGATCAAGCAGGAATCACGCAGGTCAGCAGGCAATAGTCATGGAGCTGAGCAAGCAGGAATCACACAGCTCAGCAGGCAATAATCATGGAGCTGAGCAGGCAGGAATCACGCAGCTCAGCAGGCAATAAATATGGAGCTGAGCAAGCAGGAATCACGCAGCCCAGCAGGCAATAATCATGGAGCTGAGCAAGCAGGAATCACGCAGCTCAGCATGCAATAATCATGGAGCTGAGCAGGCAGGAATCACGCAGCTCAGCAGGCAGTAATCATGGAGCTCAGCAAGCAGGAATCATGCAGCTCAGCAAGCAATAATCAAGAATTTGAGCAAGTATGAATCACGAAGCTCAGCAGGCAATAATAAAGAAGTTGAGCAGGCAGGAGTCACGCAACTTAGCAGGCAATAATCATGGAGCTGAAGACTGTAATGAAGTCGATAAGCAGACTCTAATCACGTGACTCAGCCGGCTCCAATCTCGGGACTGAGCAGGCACTAATTCCGCAGCTCAGCAAGCAATAATCATGGAGATGAGCAAGCAGGAATCACGCAGCACAGCAGGCAATAACTATGGAGCTGAGCAGTCAGGAATCACGCAGCTCCGAGGGCAATAATCAAGAAGTTGAGCAGGCAGGAATCACGCAGCTCAGCAGGCAATAACTATGGAGCTGAGCAGTCAGGAATCACGCAGCTCAGAAGGCAATAATCAAGAAGCTGAGCAGGCAGGAATCACGCAGCTCAGCAGGCAAAAATCAAGGAGCTGAGAAGACTGCAATTAAGTGGCTAAGCAGACTCTAAACACGTGACTCAGCAGGCTTGACACCCATGACTGAGAAGACGCGAATCTTGCAGCCCAGCAGACAATACTCCTGGAGCTGAGCAGGCAGGAATCACGCAGCTCAGCAGACATTAATCAAGGAGCTGATCAGGCACGAATCACGGAGCTCAGCAGGCAATAATCCTGGAGCTGAGCAGGCAGGAATCACGCAGCTCAGCAGGCAATAATCATGGAGCTTAGCAGGCAGGAATCACGCAGCTCAGCAGGCAATAACTATGGAGCTGAGCAGTCAGGAATCACGCAGCTCAGAAGGCAATAATCAAGAAGCTGAGCAGGCAGGAATCACGCAGCTCAGCAGGCAAAAATCAAGGAGCTGAGAAGACTGCAATTAAGTGGCTAAGCAGACTCTAAACACGTGACTCAGCAGGCTTGACACCCATGACTGAGAAGACGCGAATTTGCAGCCCAGCAGACAATACTCCTGGAGCTGAGCAGGCAGGAATCACGCAGCTCAGCAGACATTAATCAAGGAGCTGATCAGGCACGAATCACGGAGCTCAGCAGGCAATAATCCTGGAGCTGAGCAGGCAGGAATCACGCAGCTCAGCAGGCAATAATCATGGAGCTTAGCAGGCAGGAATCACGCAACTCAGCAGGCAATAAATATGGAGCTGAGGGCTGTAATGAAGTCGATAAGCAGACTCTAATCACGTGACTCAGCCGGCTCCTCTCTCGGGACTGAGCAGGCACTAATTCCGCAGCTCAGCAAGCAATAATCATGGAGATGAGCAAGCAGGAATCACGCAGCTCAGCAGGCAATAATCATGGAGCTGAGCAAGCAGGAATCACGCAGCTCAGAATGCAATAATCAAGAAGTTGAGCAGGTAGGAATCACGCAGCTCAGCAGGCAATAAATATGGATCTGAGCAAGCAGGAATCACGCAGCTCAGCAGGCAATAATCAAGGAGCTGAGAAAGCAGGAATCACGCAGCTCAGCAGGCAATAGTCATGGAGCTGAGCAAGCAGGAATCACGCAGCTCCGCAGGCAATAATGAAGAAGTTGAGCAGGCAGGAATCACCCAGCTCAGCAGGCAATAAATATGGAGCTGAGGAAGCAGGAATCACGGAGCTCAGCAGGCAATAATCATGGAGCTGAGCAAGCAGGAATCACGCAGCTAAGCATGCAATAATCAAGAAGCTGAGCAGGCAGGAATCACGCAGCTCAGCAGGCAATAAATATGGAGCTGAGGAACAGGAATCACGCAGCTCAGCAGGCAATAATCATAGAGATGAGCAAGCAGGAATCACGCAGCTCCGCAGGCAATAAATATGGAGCTGATCAAGCGGAATCACGAAGCTCAGCAGGCAATAGTCATGAAGCTGAGCAAGCAAGAATCACGCAGCTCAGCAGGCAATAAAAATGGAGCTGAGCAAGCAGGAATCACGCAGCTCTGAAGGCAATAATCAAGAAGTTGAGCAAGCAGGAATCACACAGCTCAGCAGGCAATAACTATGGAGCTGAGCAGTCAGGAATCACGCAGCTCAGCAGGCAATAATCAATAAGCTGAGCAGACAGGAATCACGCAGCTTAGCAGGCAATAATCATGGAGCTGAGCAGACTGTAATGAAGTGGCTAGCAGACTCTAATCACGTGACTCAGCCGGCTCCTAACCCGGTCCTGAGCAGGCACTAATCACGCAGCTGAGCAGGGACTAATCACACAGCTGATCAGGCACGAGTCAGGCAGCTGAGCAGGGATTAATCATGGAGCTGAGCAAGCGCTAGTTCCTTGATTCAGCAGGCCCTAATCACGTGATTGACCAGGCCCTGATCATGTGACTGAGCATGCACTGATCACGTGACTGAAGGGCACTGATCACGTGACTGAGAGGCACTGATCACGTGACTGAGCATGCACTGATCACGTGACTGAGAGGCACTGATCACGTGACTGAGAGGCGCTGATCACGTTACTGAGAGGCACTGATCACGTGACTGAGAGGCGCTGATCACTTGGCAATAATGCACTGATCACGTGCTTCAGGAGGCAATAATCAAAGAGTTGAGCAGGCACTAATCACTTGGCTAAGAGGGCACTAATCACGGGGAGGAGCAGGAAATCGTCAAGGAGCTGAGCAGACTGTAATGAAGTGGCTAGCAGACTCTAATCACGTGACTCAGCCGGCTCCTAACCCGGTCCTGAGCAGGCACTAATCACGCAGCTGAGCAGGGAATAATCACACAGCTGATCAGGCACGAGTCACGCAGCTGAGCAGGGATTAATCATGGAGCTGAGCAAGCGCTAGTTTCTTGATTCAGCAGGCCCTAATCACGTGATTGAGCAGGCCCTGATCATGTGACTGAGCATGCACTGATCACGTGACTGAAGGGCACTGATCACGTGACTGAGAGGCACTGATCACGTGACTGAGCATGCACTGATCACGTGACTGAGAGGCACTGATCACGTGACTGAGAGGCGCTGATCACGTGACTGAGAGGCACTGATCACGTGACTGAGAGGCGCTGATCACGTGGCTATCATGCACTGATCACGTGCTTCAGGAGGCAATAATCAAAGAGCTGAGCAGGCACTAATCACTTGGCTAAGAGGGCACTAATCACGGAGAGGAGCAGGAAATCGTCAAGGAGCTGAGCAAACTGTAATGAAGTGGTTAAGCAGACTCTAAACACGTGACGCAGCAGGCTCTACACCCGTGACTGAGCAGACACAATTTGGGCAGCTCAGCAGACACCAATTGTGCAGCTCAGCAGACACAAATGGTGCAGCTCAGCAGACACCAATCATGCAGCTCAGCAGGCAATACTCATGGAGCTGAGCAGGCAGGAATCACACAGCTCAGCAAGCAAAGATCAAGGAGCTGAGCAGGCACGAATCTCGCAGCTCAGTTGGCAAAAATCAAGGAGCTGAGCCGGCACGAATCTCGCAGCTCAGCTGGCGAAAATCAAGAAGCTGAGCAGACTGCCATTAAGTGGCTAAGCAGACTCTAAACACGTGACTGAGCAGGCTTGACACCCGTGACTGAGCACACACGAATCTTGCAGCCCAGCAGAGAATACTCCTGGAGCTGAGCAGGCAGGAATCACGCAGCTCAGCATGCAATAATCAAGAAGCTGAGCAGGCAGGAATCACGCAGCTCAGCAGGCAATAAATATGGAGCTGAGCAAGCAGGAATCACGGAGCTCATCAGGCAATAATCATGGAGCTGAACAAGCAGGAATCACGCAGCTCAGCAGGCAGTAATCATGGAGCTGAGCAAGCAGGAATCACGCAGCTCAGCAGGCAATACTCACGGACCTGAGAAGGCAGGAATCACGCAACTGAGCAGGCAATAATCATGGAGCTGAAGGCTGTAATGAAGTGGATAAGCAGACTCAAATCCCGTGACTCAGCCGGCTCCCCTCTCCGGAATGAGCAGGCACTAATTACGCTGCTCAGCAAGCAATAATCCTGGAGATGAGCAAGGAGGAATCATGCAGCTGAGCAGGCACTAATCATGGAGCTGAGCAAGCAGGAATCACGCAGCTGAGCAGGCAATAATCAAGAAGCTGAGCAAGCAGGAACCACGCAGCTGAGCAGGCAATAATCAAGAAGCTGAGCAAGCAGGAATCACGCAGCTCACCAGGCAATTTTCAAGAAGCTGAGCAGGCAGGAATCGCGCAGCTCAGCAGGCAATAATCATGGAGCTGAGCAAGCAGGAATCACGCAGCTGAGCAGGCAATTATCAAGAAGCTGAGCAAGCAGGAATCACGCAGCTCGGCAGGCAATAAATGGAGCTGAGCAAGCAGGAATGACGCAGCTCAGCAGGCAATAATCATGGAGCTGAGCAAGCAGGAATCACGCAGCTCAGCAGGAAATAGTCATGGAGCTGAGCAAGCAGGAATCACGCAGCTCATCAGGCAATTTTCAAGAAGCTGAGCAGGCAGGAATCACGCAGCTCAGCAGGCAATAATCATGGAGCTGAGCAAGCAGGAATCACGCAGCTCAGCAGGCAATAATCATGGAGCTGAGCAAGCAGATATCACGCAGCTCCGAGGGCAATAATCAAGAAGTTGAGCAGGCAGGAATCACGCAGCTCAGCAGGCAATAACTATGGAGCTGAGCAGTCAGGAATCACGCAGCTCAGAAGGCAATAATCAAGAAGCTGAGCAGGCAGGAATCACGCAGCTCAGCAGGCAAAAATCAAGGAGCTGAGCAGGCACGAATATCGCAGCTCAGCTGGCGAAAATCAAGGAGCAGAGAAGACTGCAATTAAGTGGCTAAGCAGACTCTAAACACGTGACTCAGCAGGCTTGACACCCGTGACTGAGAAGACACGAATCTTGCAGCCCAGCAGACAATACTCCTGGAGCTGAGCAGGCAGGAATCACGCAGCTCAGCAGGCAATAATCATGGAGCTGAGCAAGCAGGAATCAGGCAGCTCAGCAGGCAATAAATATGGAGCTGAGCAAGCAGGAATCACGCAGCTCAGCAGGCAATAATCATGGAGCTGAGCAAGCAGGAATCAGGCAGCTCAGCAGGCAATAATAATGGAGCTGAGCAAGCAGGAATCACGCAGCTCAGCAGGCAATAATCAAGAAGCAGAGCAGGCAGGACAGGCAGCTCAGCAGCCAATAATCAAGAAGCTAGCAGGCAGGAATCGCGCAGCTCAGCAGGCAATAATCATGGAGCTTAGCAGGCAGGAATCACGCAACTCAGCAGGCAATAAATATGTAGCTGAGCAAGCAGGAATCACGCAGCTCAGCAGGCAATAATCATGGAGTTGATCAAGCAGGAATCACACAGCTCAGCAGGCAATAGTCATGGAGCTGAGCAAGCAGGAATCACACAGCTCAGCAGGCAATAATCATGGAGCTGAGCAGGCAGGAATCACGCAGCTCAGCAGGCAATAATCATGGAGCTGAGCAAGCATGAATCACGCAGCTCAGCAGGCAACAATCATGGAACTGAGCAAGCAGGAATCACGAAGCTCAGCAGGCAATAATCATGGAGCTGAGCAGGCAGGAATCACGCAGCTGAGCAGGCACTAATCATGGAGCTGAGCAAGCAGGAATCACGCAGCTGAGCAGGCAATAATCAAGAAGCTGAGCAAGCAGGAATCACGCAGCTGAGCAGGCAATAATCAAGAAGCTGAGCAAGCAGGAATCACGCAGCTCACCAGGCAATTTTCAAGAAGCTGAGCAGGCAGGAATCGCGCAGCTCAGCAGGCAATAATCATGGAACTGAGCAAGCAGGAATCACGCAGCTGAGCAGGCAATTATCAAGAAGCTGAGCAAGCAGGAATCACGCAGCTCGGCAGGCAATAATCATGGAGCTGAGCAAGCAGGAATCACGCAGCTGAGCAGGCAATTATCAAGAAGCTGATCAAGCAGGAATCACGCAGCTCGGCAGGCAATAAATGGAGCTGAGCAAGCAGGAATGACGCAGCTCAGCAGGCAATAATCAAGAAGCTGAGCAGGCAGGAATCGCGCAGCTCAGCAGGCAATAATCATGGAGCTGAGCAAGCAGGAATCACGCAGCTGAGCAGGCAATTATCAAGAAGCTGAGCAAGCAGGAATCACGCAGCTCGGCAGGCAATAAATGGAGCTGAGCAAGCAGGAATGACGCAGCTCAGCAGGCAATAATCATGGAGCTGAGCAAGCAGGAATCACGCAGCTCAGCAGGAAATAGTCATGGAGCTGAGCAAGCAGGAATCACGCAGCTCATCAGGCAATTTTCAAGAAGCTGAGCAGGCAGGAATCACGCAGCTCAGCAGGCAATAATCATGGAGCTGAGCAAGCAGGAATCACGCAGCTCAGCAGGCAATAATCATGGAGCTGAGCAAGCAGATATCACGCAGCTCCGAGGGCAATAATCAAGAAGTTGAGCAGGCAGGAATCACGCAGCTCAGCAGGCAATAATCATGGAGCTGAGCAGGCAGGAATCACGCAGCTCAGCAGGCAAAAATCAAGGAGCTGAGCAGGCACGAATATCGCAGCTCAGCTGGCGAAAATCAAGGAGCAGAGAAGACTGCAATTAAGTGGCTAAGCAGACTCTAAACACGTGACTCAGCAGGCTTGACACCCGTGACTGAGAAGACACGAATCTTGCAGCCCAGCAGACAATACTCCTGGAGCTGAGCAGGCAGGAATCACGCAGCTCAGCATGCAATAATCATGGAGCTGAGCAGGCAGGAATCACGCAGCTCAGCAGGCAGTAATCATGGAGCTCAGCAAGCAGGAATCATGCAGCTCAGCAAGCAATAATCAAGAATTTGAGCAAGTATGAATCACGAAGCTCAGCAGGCAATAATAAAGAAGTTGAGCAGGCAGGAGTCACGCAACTTAGCAGGCAATAATCATGGAGCTGAAGACTGTAATGAAGTCGATAAGCAGACTCTAATCACGTGACTCAGCCGGCTCTAATTTCGGGACTGAGCAGGCACTAATTCCGCAGCTCAGCAAGCAATAATCATGGAGATGAGCAAGCAGGAATCACGCAGCTCAGCAGGCAATAACTATGGAGCTGAGCAGTCAGGAATCACGCAGCTCCGAGGGCAATAATCAAGAAGTTGAGCAGGCAGGAATCACGCAGCTCAGCAGGCAATAACTATGGAGCTGAGCAGTCAGGAATCACGCAGCTCAGAAGGCAATAATCAAGAAGCTGAGCAGGCAGGAATCACGCAGCTCAGCAGGCAAAAATCAAGGAGCTGAGAAGACTGCAATTAAGTGGCTAAGCAGACTCTAAACACGTGACTCAGCAGGCTTGACACCCATGACTGAGAAGACGCGAATCTTGCAGCCCAGCAGACAATACTCCTGGAGCTGAGCAGGCAGGAATCACGCAGCTCAGCAGACAGTAATCAAGGAGCTTAGCAGGCACGAATCTTGCAGCCCAGCAGACAATACTCCTGGAGCTGAGCAGGCAGGAATCACGCAGCTCAGCATGCAATAATCAAGAAGCTGAGCAGGCAGGAATCACGCAGCTCAGCAGGCAATAAATATGGAGCTGAGCAAGCAGGAATCACGGAGCTCATCAGGCAATAATCATGGAGCTGAACAAGCAGGAATCACGCAGCTCAGCAGGCAGTAATCATGGAGCTGAGCAAGCAGGAATCACGCAGCTCAGCAGGCAATACTCACGGACCTGAGAAGGCAGGAATCACGCAACTGAGCAGGCAATAATCATGGAGCTGAAGGCTGTAATGAAGTGGATAAGCAGACTCAAATCCCGTGACTCAGCCGGCTCCCCTCTCCGGAATGAGCAGGCACTAATTACGCTGCTCAGCAAGCAATAATCCTGGAGATGAGCAAGGAGGAATCATGCAGCTGAGCAGGCACTAATCATGGAGCTGAGCAAGCAGGAATCACGCAGCTGAGCAGGCAATAATCAAGAAGCTGAGCAAGCAGGAATCACGCAGCTGAGCAGGCAATAATCAAGAAGCTGAGCAAGCAGGAATCACGCAGCTCACCAGGCAATTTTCAAGAAGCTGAGCAGGCAGGAATCGCGCAGCTCAGCAGGCAATAATCATGGAGCTGAGCAAGCAGGAATCACGCAGCTGAGCAGGCAATTATCAAGAAGCTGAGCAAGCAGGAATCACGCAGCTCGGCAGGCAATAAATGGAGCTGAGCAAGCAGGAATGACGCAGCTCAGCAGGCAATAATCATGGAGCTGAGCAAGCAGGAATCACGCAGCTCAGCAGGAAATAGTCATGGAGCTGAGCAAGCAGGAATCACGCAGCTCATCAGGCAATTTTCAAGAAGCTGAGCAGGCAGGAATCACGCAGCTCAGCAGGCAATAATCATGGAGCTGAGCAAGCAGGAATCACGCAGCTCAGCAGGCAATAATCATGGAGCTGAGCAAGCAGATATCACGCAGCTCCGAGGGCAATAATCAAGAAGTTGAGCAGGCAGGAATCACGCAGCTCAGCAGGCAATAACTATGGAGCTGAGCAGTCAGGAATCACGCAGCTCAGAAGGCAATAATCAAGAAGCTGAGCAGGCAGGAATCACGCAGCTCAGCAGGCAAAAATCAAGGAGCTGAGCAGGCACGAATATCGCAGCTCAGCTGGCGAAAATCAAGGAGCAGAGAAGACTGCAATTAAGTGGCTAAGCAGACTCTAAACACGTGACTCAGCAGGCTTGACACCCGTGACTGAGAAGACACGAATCTTGCAGCCCAGCAGACAATACTCCTGGAGCTGAGCAGGCAGGAATCACGCAGCTCAGCAGGCAATAATCATGGAGCTGAGCAAGCAGGAATCAGGCAGCTCAGCAGGCAATAAATATGGAGCTGAGCAAGCAGGAATCACGCAGCTCAGCAGGCAATAATCATGGAGCTGAGCAAGCAGGAATCAGGCAGCTCAGCAGGCAATAATAATGGAGCTGAGCAAGCAGGAATCACGCAGCTCAGCAGGCAATAATCAAGAAGCAGAGCAGGCAGGACAGGCAGCTCAGCAGCCAATAATCAAGAAGCTAGCAGGCAGGAATCGCGCAGCTCAGCAGGCAATAATCATGGAGCTTAGCAGGCAGGAATCACGCAACTCAGCAGGCAATAAATATGTAGCTGAGCAAGCAGGAATCACGCAGCTCAGCAGGCAATAATCATGGAGTTGATCAAGCAGGAATCACACAGCTCAGCAGGCAATAGTCATGGAGCTGAGCAAGCAGGAATCACACAGCTCAGCAGGCAATAATCATGGAGCTGAGCAGGCAGGAATCACGCAGCTCAGCAGGCAATAATCATGGAGCTGAGCAAGCATGAATCACGCAGCTCAGCAGGCAACAATCATGGAACTGAGCAAGCAGGAATCACGAAGCTCAGCAGGCAATAATCATGGAGCTGAGCAGGCAGGAATCACGCAGCTGAGCAGGCAATAATCAAGAAGCTGAGCAAGCAGGAATCACGCAGCTGAGCAGGCAATAATCAAGAAGCTGAGCAAGCAGGAATCACGCAGCTCACCAGGCAATTTTCAAGAAGCTGAGCAGGCAGGAATCGCGCAGCTCAGCAGGCAATAATCATGGAACTGAGCAAGCAGGAATCACGCAGCTGAGCAGGCAATTATCAAGAAGCTGAGCAAGCAGGAATCACGCAGCTCGGCAGGCAATAATCATGGAGCTGAGCAAGCAGGAATCACGCAGCTGAGCAGGCAATTATCAAGAAGCTGAGCAAGCAGGAATCACGCAGCTCGGCAGGCAATAAATGGAGCTGAGCAAGCAGGAATGACGCAGCTCAGCAGGCAATAATCAAGAAGCTGAGCAGGCAGGAATCGCGCAGCTCAGCAGGCAATAATCATGGAGCTGAGCAAGCAGGAATCACGCAGCTGAGCAGGCAATTATCAAGAAGCTGAGCAAGCAGGAATCACGCAGCTCGGCAGGCAAAAATGGAGCTGAGCAAGCAGGAATGACGCAGCTCAGCAGGCAATAATCATGGAGCTGAGCAAGCAGGAATCACGCAGCTCAGCAGGAAATAGTCATGGAGCTGAGCAAGCAGGAATCACGCAGCTCATCAGGCAATTTTCAAGAAGCTGAGCAGGCAGGAATCACGCAGCTCAGCAGGCAATAATCATGGAGCTGAGCAAGCAGGAATCACGCAGCTCAGCAGGCAATAATCATGGAGCTGAGCAAGCAGATATCACGCAGCTCCGAGGGCAATAATCAAGAAGTTGAGCAGGCAGGAATCACGCAGCTCAGCAGGCAATAATCATGGAGCTGAGCAGGCAGGAATCACGCAGCTCAGCAGGCAAAAATCAAGGAGCTGAGCAGGCACGAATATCGCAGCTCAGCTGGCGAAAATCAAGGAGCAGAGAAGACTGCAATTAAGTGGCTAAGCAGACTCTAAACACGTGACTCAGCAGGCTTGACACCCGTGACTGAGAAGACACGAATCTTGCAGCCCAGCAGACAATACTCCTGGAGCTGAGCAGGCAGGAATCACGCAGCTCAGCATGCAATAATCATGGAGCTGAGCAGGCAGGAATCACGCAGCTCAGCAGGCAGTAATCATGGAGCTCAGCAAGCAGGAATCATGCAGCTCAGCAAGCAATAATCAAGAATTTGAGCAAGTATGAATCACGAAGCTCAGCAGGCAATAATAAAGAAGTTGAGCAGGCAGGAGTCACGCAACTTAGCAGGCAATAATCATGGAGCTGAAGACTGTAATGAAGTCGATAAGCAGACTCTAATCACGTGACTCAGCCGGCTCTAATTTCGGGACTGAGCAGGCACTAATTCCGCAGCTCAGCAAGCAATAATCATGGAGATGAGCAAGCAGGAATCACGCAGCTCAGCAGGCAATAACTATGGAGCTGAGCAGTCAGGAATCACGCAGCTCCGAGGGCAATAATCAAGAAGTTGAGCAGGCAGGAATCACGCAGCTCAGCAGGCAATAACTATGGAGCTGAGCAGTCAGGAATCACGCAGCTCAGAAGGCAATAATCAAGAAGCTGAGCAGGCAGGAATCACGCAGCTCAGCAGGCAAAAATCAAGGAGCTGAGAAGACTGCAATTAAGTGGCTAAGCAGACTCTAAACACGTGACTCAGCAGGCTTGACACCCATGACTGAGAAGACGCGAATCTTGCAGCCCAGCAGACAATACTCCTGGAGCTGAGCAGGCAGGAATCACGCAGCTCAGCAGACAGTAATCAAGGAGCTTAGCAGGCACGAATCACGCAGCTCAGCAGACAATACTCCTGGAGCTGAGCAGGCAGGAATCACGCAGCTCAGCAGACAGTAATCAAGGAGCTGAGCAGGCACGAATCACGGAGCTCAGCAGGCAATAATCATGGAGCTGAGCAAGCAGGAATCACGCAGCTCAGCAGGCAATAATCATGGAGCTTAGCAGGCAGGAATCACGCAACTCAGCAGGCAATAAATATGGAGCTGAGGGCTGTAATGAAGTCGATAAGCAGACTCTAATCACGTGACTCAGCCGGCTCCTCTCTCGGGACTGAGCAGGCACTAATTCCGCAGCTCAGCAAGCAATAATCATGGAGATGAGCAAGCAGGAATCACGCAGCTCAGCAGGCAATAATCATGGAGCTGAGCAAGCAGGAATCACGCAGCTCAGAATGCAATAATCAAGAAGTTGAGCAGGCAGGAATCACGCAGCTCAGCAGGCAATAAATATGGATCTGAGCAAGCAGGAATCACGCAGCTCAGCAGGCAATAATCAAGGAGCTGAGAAAGCAGGAATCACGCAGCTCAGCAGGCAATAGTCATGGAGCTGAGCAGGCAGGAATCACGCAGCTCCGCAGGCAATAATGAAGAAGTTGAGCAGGCAGGAATAACGCAGCTCAGCAGGCAATAAATATGGAGCTGAGGAAGCAGGAATCACGCAGCTCAGCAGGCAATAATCATGGAGCTGAGCAAGCAGGAATCACGCAGCTAAGCATGCAATAATCAAGAAGCTGAGCAGGCAGGAATCACGCAGCTCAGCAGGCAATGAATATGGAGCTGAGGAACAGGAATCACGCAGCTCAGCAGGCAATAATCATAGAGATGAGCAAGCAGGAATCACGCAGCTCGGCAGGCAATAATCATGGAGCTGAGCAAGCAGGAATCACGCAGCTGAGCAGGCAATTATCAAGAAGCTGAGCAAGCAGGAATCACGCAGCTCGGCAGGCAATAAATGGAGCTGAGCAAGCAGGAATGACGCAGCTCAGCAGGCAATTTTCAAGAAGCTGAGCAGGCAGGAATCGCGCAGCTCAGCAGGCAATAATCATGGAGCTGAGCAAGCAGGAATCACGCAGCTGAGCAGGCAATTATCAAGAAGCTGAGCAAGCAGGAATCACGCAGCTCGGCAGGCAATAAATGGAGCTGAGCAAGCAGGAATGACGCAGCTCAGCAGGCAATAATCATGGAGCTGAGCAAGCAGGAATCACGCAGCTCATCAGGCAATTTTCAAGAAGCCGAGCAGGCAGGAATCACGCAGCTCAGCAGGCAATAATCATGGAGCTGAGCAAGCAGGAATCACGCAGCTCAGCAGGCAATAATCATGGAGCTGAGCAAGCAGATATCACGCAGCTCCGAGGGCAATAATCAAGAAGTTGAGCAGGCAGGAATCACGCAGCTCAGCAGGCAATAACTATGGAGCTGAGCAGTCAGGAATCACGCAGCTCAGAAGGCAATAATCAAGAAGCTGAGCAGGCAGGAATCACGCAGCTCAGCAGGCAAAAATCAAGGAGCTGAGCAGGCACGAATATCGCAGCTCAGCTGGCGAAAATCAAGGAGCAGAGAAGACTGCAATTAAGTGGCTAAGCAGACTCTAAACACGTGACTCAGCAGGCTTGACACCCGTGACTGAGAAGACACGAATCTTGCAGCCCAGCAGACAATACTCCTGGAGCTGAGCAGGCAGGAATCACGCAGCTCAGCATGCAATAATCAAAAAGCTGAGCAGGCAGGAATCACGCAGCTCAGCAGGCAATAATCATGGAGCTGAGCAAGCAGGAATCAGGCAGCTCAGCAGGCAATAAATATGGAGCTGAGCAAGCAGGAATCACGCAGCTCAGCAGGCAATAATCAAGAAGCAGAGCAGGCAGGACAGGCAGCTCAGCAGCCAATAATCAAGAAGCTAGCAGGCAGGAATCGCGCAGCTCAGCAGGCAATAATCATGGAGCTTAGCAGGCAGGAATCACGGAACTTAGCAGGCAATAAATATGGACCTGAGCAAGCAGGAATCACGCAGCTCAGCAGGCAATAATCATGGAGCTGATCAAGCAGGAATCACGCAGGTCAGCAGGCAATAGTCAAGGAGCTGAGCAAGCAGGAATCACACAGCTCAGCAGGCAATAATCATGGAGCTGAGCAGGCAGGAATCACGCAGCTCAGCAGGCAATAAATATGGAGCTGAGCAGGCAGGAATCACGCAGCTTAGCAGGCAATAATCATGGAGCTGAGCAGACTGTAATGAAGTGGCTAAGCAGACTCTAATCACGTCACTCAGCCGGCTCCTAACCCGGTCTTGAGCAGGCACTAATCACGCAGCTTAGCAGGGACTAATCACACAGCTGATCAGGCACGAGTCAGGCAGCTGAGCAGGGATTAAGCATGCAGCTGAGCAAGCGCTAATCCCTTGATTCAGCAGACCCTGATCACGTGACTGAGCAGGCCCTGATCACGTGGCTGAGCATGCACTGATCACGTGACTGAGCATGCACTGATCACGTGACTGAGAGGCACTGATCACGTGACTGAGAGGCACTGATCACGTGACTGAGCATGCACTGATCACGTGACTGAGCATGCACTGATCACGTGACTGAGAGGCACTGATCACGTGACTGAGAGGCGCTGATCACGTGACTGAGGGGCGCTGATCACGTGACTGAGAGGCGCTGATCACGTGGCTATCATGCACTGATCACGTGCTTCAGGAGGTAATAATCAAAGAGCTGAGCAGGCACTAATCACTTGGCTAAGAGGGCACTAATCACGGAGAGGAGCAGGAAATCGTCAAGGAGCTGAGCAAACTGTAATGAAGTGGTTAAGCAGACTCTAAACACGTGATGCAGCAGGCTCTACACCCGTGACTGAGCAGACACAATTTGGGCAGCTCAGCAGACACCAATGGTGCAGCTCAGCAGACACAAATGGTGCAGCTCAGCAGACACCAATCATGCAGCTCAGCAGGCAATACTCATGGAGCTGAGCAGGCAGGAATCACACAGCTCAGCAGGCAAAGATCAAGGAGCTGAGCAGGCACGAATCTCGCAGCTCAGCTGGCAAAAATCAAGGAGCTGAGCAGACTGCCATTAAGTGGCTAAGCAGACTCTAAACACGTGACTCAGCAGGCTTGACACCCGTGACTGAGCAGACACGAATCTTGCAGCCCAGCAGACAATACTCCCGGAGCTGAGCAAGCAGGAATCACGCAGCTCAGCAGGCAATAATCAAGAAGCAGAGCAGGCAGGAATCAGGCAGCTCAGCAGCCAATAAGCAAGAAGCTAGCAGTCAGGAATCGCGCAGCTCAGCAGGCAATAAATATGGAGCTGAGCAAGCAGGAATCACGCAGCTCAGCAGGCAATAATCAAGAAGCTGAGCAGGCAGGTATCACGCAGCTTAGCAGGCAATAATCATGGAGCTGAGCAGACTGTAATGAAGTGGCTAAGCAGACTCTAATCACGTCACTCAGCCGGCTCCTAACCCGATCTTGAGCAGGCACTAATCACGCAGCTGAGCAGGGACTAATCACACAGCTGATCAGGCACGAGTCAGGCAGCTGAGCAGGGATTAAGCATGCAGCTGAGCAAGCGCTAATCCCTTGATTCAGCAGACCCTGATCACGTGACTGAGCAGGCCCTGATCACGTGGCTGAGCATGCACTGATCACGTGACTGAGCATGCACTGATCACGTGACTGAGAGGCACTGATCACGTGACTGAGAGGCACTGATCACGTGACTGAGCATGCACTGATCACGTGACTGAGAGGCACTGATCACGTGACTGAGAGGCGCTGATCACGTGACTGAGGGGCGCTGATCACGTGACTGAGAGGCGCTGATCACGTGGCTATCATGCACTGATCACGTGCTTCAGGAGGCAATAATCAAAGAGCTGAGCAGGCACTAATCACTTGGCTAAGAGGGCACTAATCACGGAGAGGAGCAGGAAATCGTCAAGGAGCTGAGCAAACTGTAATGAAGTGGTTAAGCAGAATCTAAACACGTGACGCAGCAGGCTCTACACCCGTGACTGAGCAGACACAATTTGGGCAGCTCAGCAGACACCAATGGTGCAGCTCAGCAGACACAAATGGTGCAGCTCAGCAGACACCAATCATGCAGCTCAGCAGGCAATACTCATGGAGCTGAGCAGGCAGGAATCACTCAGCTCAGCAGGCAAAGATCAAGGAGCTGAGCAGGCACGAATCTCGCAGCTCAGCTGGCAAAAATCAAGGAGCTGAGCAGACTGCCATTAAGTGCCTAAGCAGAATCTAAACACGTGACTCAGCAGGCTTGACACCCGTGACTGAGCACACACGAATCTTGCAGCCCAGCAGACAATACTCCTGGAGCTGAGCAGGCAGGAATCACGCAGCTCAGCAGACAGTAATCAAGGAGCTGAGCAGGCACGAATCACGCAGCTCAGCAGGCAATAATCCTGGAGCTGAGCAAGCAGGAATCACACAGCTCAGCAGGCAATAATCAAGAAGCAGAGCAGGCAGGAATCAGGCAGCTCAGCAGCCAAGAAGCAAGAAGCTAGCAGTCAGGAATCGCGCAGCTAAGCAGGCAATAATCATGGAGCTGAGCTGGCAGGAATCACGCAACTCAGCAGGCAATACTCACGGACCTGAGCAGGCAGGAATCACGCAACTTAGCAGGCAATAATAATTGGAGCTGAAGGCTGTAATGAACTGGATAAGCAGACTCTAATCACGTGATTCAGCCGGCTCCTCTCTGGGGACTGAGCAGGCACTTATTATGCAGCTCAGCAAGCAAAAATCATGGAGCTGAGCAAGCAGGAATCACGCAGCTCAGCAGGCAATAATCATGGAGCTGAGCAAACAGGAATCACGCAGCTCAGCATGCAATAATCAAGAAGCTGAGCAGGCAGGAATCACGCAGCTCAGCAGGCAATAAATATGGAGCTGAGCAAGCAGGAATCACGCAGCTCAGCAGGCAATAATCATGGAGCTGAGCAAACAGGAATCACGAAGCTCAGCATGCAATAATCAAGAAGCTGAGCAGGCAGGAATCACGCAGCTCAGCAGGCAATAAATATGGAGCTGAGCAAGCAGGAATCACGCAGCTCAGCAGGCAATCATCAAGAAGCTGAGCAGGCAGGAATCACGCAGCTTAGCAGGCAATAATCATGGAGCTGAGCAGACTGTAATGAAGTGGCTAAGCAGACTCTAATCACGTCACTCAGCCGGCTCCTAACCCGGTCTTGAGCAGGCACTAATCACGCAGCTGAGCAGGGACTAATCACACAGCTGATCAGGCACGAGTCAGGCAGCTGAGCAGGGATTAAGCATGCAGCTGAGCAAGCGCTAATCCCTTGATTCAGCAGACCCTGATCACGTGACTGAGCAGGCCCTGATCACGTGGCTGAGCATGCACTGATCACGTGACTGAGCATGCACTGATCACGTGACTGAGAGGCACTGATCACGTGACTGAGAGGCACTGATCACGTGACTGAGCATGCACTGATCACGTGACTGAGCATGCACTGATCACGTGACTGAGAGGCACTGATCACGTGACTGAGAGGCGCTGATCACGTGACTGAGGGGCGCTGATCACGTGACTGAGAGGCGCTGATCACGTGGCTATCATGCACTGATCACGTGCTTCAGGAGGCAATAATCAAAGAGCTGAGCAGGCACTAATCACTTGGCTAAGAGGGCACTAATCACGGAGAGGAGCAGGAAATCGTCAAGGAGCTGAGCAAACTGTAATGAAGTGGTTAAGCAGACTCTAAACACGTGATGCAGCAGGCTCTACACCCGTGACTGAGCAGACACAATTTGGGCAGCTCAGCAGACACCAATGGTGCAGCTCAGCAGACACAAATGGTGCAGCTCAGCAGACACCAATCATGCAGCTCAGCAGGCAATACTCATGGAGCTGAGCAGGCAGGAATCACTCAGCTCAGCAGGCAAAGATCAAGGAGCTGAGCAGGCACGAATCTCGCAGCTCAGCTGGCAAAAATCAAGGAGCTGAGCAGACTGCCATTAAGTGGCTAAGCAGACTCTAAACACGTGACTCAGCAGGCTTGACACCCGTGACTGAGCAGACACGAATCTTGCAGCCCAGCAGACAATACTCCTGGAGCTGAGCAAGCAGGAATCACGCAGCTCAGCAGGCAATAATCAAGAAGCAGAGCAGGCAGGAATCAGGCAGCTCAGCAGCCAATAAGCAAGAAGCTAGCAGTCAGGAATCGCGCAGCTCAGCAGGCAATATATATGGAGCTGAGCAAGCAGGAATCACGCAGCTCAGCAGGCAATAATCAAGAAGCTGAGCAGGCAGGAATCACGCAGCTTAGCAGGCAATAATCATGGAGCTGAGCATACTGTAATGAAGTGGCTAAGCAGACTCTAATCACGTCACTCAGCCGGCTCCTAACCCGATCTTGAGCAGGCACTAATCACGCAGCTGAGCAGGGACTAATCACACAGCTGATCAGGCACGAGTCAGGCAGCTGAGCAGGGATTAAGCATGCAGCTGAGCAAGCGCTAATCCCTTGATTCAGCAGACCCTGATCACGTGACTGAGCAGGCCCTGATCACGTGGCTGAGCCTGCACTGATCACGTGACTGAGCATGCACTGATCACGTGACTGAGAGGCACTGATCACGTGACTGAGAGGCGCTGATCACGTGACTGAGAGGCGCTGATCACGTGACTGAGGGGCGCTGATCACGTGACTGAGAGGCGCTGATCACGTGGCTATCATGCACTGATCACGTGCTTCAGGAGGCAATAATCAAAGAGCTGAGCAGGCACTAATCACTGGGCTAAGAGGGCACTAATCACGGAGAGGAGCAGGAAATCGTCAAGGAGCTGAGCAAACTGTAATGAAGTGGTTAAGCAGACTCTAAACACGTGACGCAGCAGGCTCTACACCCGTGACTGAGCAGACACAATTTGGGCAGCTCAGCAGACACCAATGGTGCAGCTCAGCAGACACAAATGGTGCAGCTCAGCAGACACCAATCATGCAGCTCAGCAGGCAATACTCATGGAGCTGAGCAGGCAGGAATCACTCAGCTCAGCAGGCAAAGATCAAGGAGCTGAGCAGGCACGAATCT
Source organism: Bos javanicus (assembly GCF_032452875.1). NCBI lineage: Eukaryota > Metazoa > Chordata > Mammalia > Artiodactyla > Bovidae > Bos > Bos javanicus. The sequence goes on from NW_026893703.1 coordinate 135,203, forward strand.
CGCAGCTCAGCTGGCAAAAATCAAGGAGCTGAGCAGACTGCCATTAAGTGGCTAAGCAGACTCTAAACACGTGACTCAGCAGGCTTGACACCCGTGACTGAGCAGACACGAATCTTGCAGCCCAGCAGACAATACTCCTGGAGCTGAGCAGGCAGGAATCACGCAGCTCAGCAGAAAGTAATCAAGGAGCTGAGCAGGCACGAATCACGCAGCTCAGCAGGCAATAATCCTGGAGCTGAGCAAGCAGGAATCACACAGCTCAGCAGGCAATAATCAAGAAGCAGAGCAGGCAGGAATCAGGCAGCTCAGCAGCCAAGAAGCAAGAAGCTAGCAGTCAGGAATCGCGCAGCTAAGCAGGCAATAATCATGGAGCTGAGCTGGCAGGAATCACGCAACTCAGCAGGCAATACTCACGGACCTGAGCAGGCAGGAATCACGCAACTTAGCAGGCAATAATAATTGGAGCTGAAGGCTGTAATGAACTGGATAAGCAGACTCTAATCACGTGATTCAGCCGGCTCCTCTCTGGGGACTGAGCAGGCACTTATTATGCAGCTCAGCAAGCAAAAATCATGGAGCTGAGCAAGCAGGAATCACGCAGCTCAGCAGGCAATAATCATGGAGCTGAGCAAACAGGAATCACGCAGCTCAGCATGCAATAATCAAGAAGCTGAGCAGGCAGGAATCACGCAGCTCAGCAGGCAATAAATATGGAGCTGAGCAAGCAGGAATCACGCAGCTCAGCAGGCAATAATCATGGAGCTGAGCAAACAGGAATCACGAAGCTCAGCATGCAATAATCAAGAAGCTGAGCAGGCAGGAATCACGCAGCTCAGCAGGCAATAAATATGGAGCTGAGCAAGCAGGAATCACGCAGCTCAGCAGGCAATAATCAAGAAGCTGAGCAGGCAGGAATCACGCAGCTTAGCAGGCAATAATCATGGAGCTGAGCAGACTGTAATGAAGTGGCTAAGCAGACTCTAATCACGTCACTCAGCCGGCTCCTAACCCGGTCTTGAGCAGGCACTAATCACGCAGCTGAGCAGGGACTAATCACACAGCTGATCAGGCACGAGTCAGGCAGCTGAGCAGGGATTAAGCATGCAGCTGAGCAAGCGCTAATCCCTTGATTCAGCAGACCCTGATCACGTGACTGAGCAGGCCCTGATCACGTGGCTGAGCATGCACTGATCACGTGACTGAGCATGCACTGATCACGTGACTGAGAGGCACTGATCACGTGACTGAGAGGCACTGATCACGTGACTGAGCATGCACTGATCACGTGACTGAGCATGCACTGATCACGTGACTGAGAGGCACTGATCACGTGACTGAGAGGCGCTGATCACGTGACTGAGGGGCGCTGATCACGTGACTGAGAGGCGCTGATCACGTGGCTATCATGCACTGATCACGTGCTTCAGGAGGCAATAATCAAAGAGCTGAGCAGGCACTAATCACTTGGCTAAGAGGGCACTAATCACGGAGAGGAGCAGGAAATCGTCAAGGAGCTGAGCAAACTGTAATGAAGTGGTTAAGCAGACTCTAAACACGTGATGCAGCAGGCTCTACACCCGTGACTGAGCAGACACAATTTGGGCAGCTCAGCAGACACCAATGGTGCAGCTCAGCAGACACAAATGGTGCAGCTCAGCAGACACCAATCATGCAGCTCAGCAGGCAATACTCATGGAGCTGAGCAGGCAGGAATCACTCAGCTCAGCAGGCAAAGATCAAGGAGCTGAGCAGGCACGAATCTCGCAGCTCAGCTGGCAAAAATCAAGGAGCTGAGCAGACTGCCATTAAGTGGCTAAGCAGACTCTAAACACGTGACTCAGCAGGCTTGACACCCGTGACTGAGCAGACACGAATCTTGCAGCCCAGCAGACAATAGTCCTGGAGCTGAGCAAGCAGGAATCACGCAGCTCAGCAGGCAATAATCAAGAAGCAGAGCAGGCAGGAATCAGGCAGCTCAGCAGCCAATAAGCAAGAAGCTAGCAGTCAGGAATCGCGCAGCTCAGCAGGCAATATATATGGAGCTGAGCAAGCAGGAATCACGCAGCTCAGCAGGCAATAATCAAGAAGCTGAGCAGGCAGGAATCACGCAGCTTAGCAGGCAATAATCATGGAGCTGAGCATACTGTAATGAAGTGGCTAAGCAGACTCTAATCACGTCACTCAGCCGGCTCCTAACCCGATCTTGAGCAGGCACTAATCACGCAGCTGAGCAGGGACTAATCACACAGCTGATCAGGCACGAGTCAGGCAGCTGAGCAGGGATTAAGCATGCAGCTGAGCAAGCGCTAATCCCTTGATTCAGCAGACCCTGATCACGTGACTGAGCAGGCCCTGATCACGTGGCTGAGCATGCACTGATCACGTGACTGAGCATGCACTGATCACGTGACTGAGAGGCACTGATCACGTGACTGAGAGGCACTGATCACGTGACTGAGCATGCACTGATCACGTGACTGAGAGGCACTGATCACGTGACTGAGAGGCGCTGATCACGTGACTGAGGGGCGCTGATCACGTGAATGAGAGGCGCTGATCACGTGGCTATCATGCACTGATCACGTGCTTCAGGAGGCAATAATCAAAGAGCTGAGCAGGCACTAATCACTTGGCTAAGAGGGCACTAATCACGGAGAGGAGCAGGAAATCGTCAAGGAGCTGAGCAAACTGTAATGAAGTGGTTAAGCAGACTCTAAACACGTGACGCAGCAGGCTCTACACCCGTGACTGAGCAGACACAATTTGGGCAGCTCAGCAGACACCAATGGTGCAGCTCAGCAGACACAAATGGTGCAGCTCAGCAGACACCAATCATGCAGCTCAGCAGGCAATACTCATGGAGCTGAGCAGGCAGGAATCACTCAGCTCAGCAGGCAAAGATCAAGGAGCTGAGCAGGCACGAATCTCGCAGCTCAGCTGGCAAAAATCAAGGAGCTGAGCAGACTGCCATTAAGTGCCTAAGCAGAATCTAAACACGTGACTCAGCAGGCTTGACACCCGTGACTGAGCACACACGAATCTTGCAGCCCAGCAGACAATACTCCTGGAGCTGAGCAGGCAGGAATCACGCAGCTCAGCAGACAGTAATCAAGGAGCTGAGCAGGCACGAATCACGCAGCTCAGCAGGCAATAATCCTGGAGCTGAGCAAGCAGGAATCACACAGCTCAGCAGGCAATAATCAAGAAGCAGAGCAGGCAGGAATCAGGCAGCTCAGCAGCCAAGAAGCAAGAAGCTAGCAGTCAGGAATCGCGCAGCTCAGCAGGCAATAATCATGGAGCTGAGCTGGCAGGAATCACGCAACTCAGCAGGCAATACTCACGGACCTGAGCAGGCAGGAATCACGCAACTTAGCAGGCAATAATAATTGGAGCTGAAGGCTGTAATGAACTGGATAAGCAGACTCTAATCACGTGATTCAGCCGGCTCCTCTCTGGGGACTGAGCAGGCACTTATTATGCAGCTCAGCAAGCAAAAATCATGGAGCTGAGCAAGCAGGAATCACGCAGCTCAGCAGGCAATAATCATGGAGCTGAGCAAACAGGAATCACGCAGCTCAGCATGCAATAATCAAGAAGCTGAGCAGGCAGGAATCACGCAGCTCAGCAGGCAATAAATATGGAGCTGAGCAAGCAGGAATCACGCAGCTCAGCAGGCAATAATCAAGAAGCTGAGCAGGCAGGAATCACGCAGCTTAGCAGGCAATAATCATGGAGCTGAGCAGACTGTAATGAAGTGGCTAAGCAGACTCTAATCACGTCACTCAGCCGGCTCCTAACCCGGTCTTGAGCAGGCACTAATCACGCAGCTGAGCAGGGACTAATCACACAGCTGATCAGGCACGAGTCAGGCAGCTGAGCAGGGATTAAGCATGCAGCTGAGCAAGCGCTAATCCCTTGATTCAGCAGACCCTGATCACGTGACTGAGCAGGCCCTGATCACGTGGCTGAGCATGCACTGATCACGTGACTGAGCATGCACTGATCACGTGACTGAGAGGCACTGATCACGTGACTGAGAGGCACTGATCACGTGACTGAGCATGCACTGACCACGTGACTGAGCATGCACTGATCACGTGACTGAGAGGCACTGATCACGTGACTGAGAGGCGCTGATCACGTGACTGAGGGGCGCTGATCACGTGACTGAGAGGCGCTGATCACGTGGCTATCATGCACTGAGCACGTGCTTCAGGAGGTAATAATCAAAGAGCTGAGCAGGCACTAATCACTTGGCTAAGAGGGCACTAATCACGGAGAGGAGCAGGAAATCGTCAAGGAGCTGAGCAAACTGTAATGAAGTGGTTAAGCAGACTCTAAACACGTGACGCAGCAGGCTCTACACCCGTGACTGAGCAGACACAATTTGGGCAGCTCAGCAGACACCAATGGTGCAGCTCAGCAGACACAAATGGTGCAGCTCAGCAGACACCAATCATGCAGCTCAGCAGGCAATACTCATGGAGCTGAGCAGGCAGGAATCACTCAGCTCAGCAGGCAAAGATCAAGGAGCTGAGCAGGCACGAATCTCGCAGCTCAGCTGGCAAAAATCAAGGAGCTGAGCAGACTGCCATTAAGTGGCTAAGCAGACTCTAAACACGTGACTCAGCAGGCTTGACACCCGTGACTGAGCAGACACGAATCTTGCAGCCCAGCAGACAATACTCCTGGAGCTGAGCAGGCAGGAATCACGCAGCTCAGCAGACAGTAATCAAGGAGCTGAGCAGGCACGAATCACGCAGCTCAGCAGGCAATAATCCTGGAGCTGAGCAAGCAGGAATCACGCAGCTCAGCAGGCAATAATCAAGAAGCTGAGCAGGCAGGAATCACGCAGCTTAGCAGGCAATAATCATGGAGCTGAGCAGACTCTAATGAAGTGGCTAAGCAGACTCTAATCACGTCACTCAGCCGGCTCCTAACCGGGTCTTGAGCAGACACTAATCACGCAGCTGAGCAGGGACTAATCACACAGCTGATCAGGCACGAGTCAGGCAGCTGAGCAGGGATTAAGCATGCAGCTGAGCAAGCGCTAATCCCTTGATTCAGCAGACCCTGATCACGTGACTGAGCAGGCCCTGATCACGTGGCTGAGCATGCACTGATCACGTGACTGAGCATGCACTGATCACGTGACTGAGAGGCACTGATCACGTGACTGAGAGGCACTGATCACGTGACTGAGCATGCACTGATCACGTGACTGAGAGGCGCTGATCACGTGACTGAGAGGCGCTGATCACGTGACTGAGGGGCGCTGATCACGTGACTGAGAGGCGCTGATCACGTGGCTATCATGCACTGATCACGTGCTTCAGGAGGCAATAATCAAAGAGCTGAGCAGGCACTAATCACTTGGCTAAGAGGGCACTAATCACGGAGAGGAGCAGGAAATCGTCAAGGAGCTGAGCAAACTGTAATGAAGTGGTTAAGCAGACTCTAAACACGTGACGCAGCAGGCTCTACACCCGTGACTGAGCAGACACAATTTGGGCAGCTCAGCAGACACCAATGGTGCAGCTCAGCAGACACAAATGGTGCAGCTCAGCAGACACCAATCATGCAGCTCAGCAGGCAATACTCATGGAGCTGAGCAGGCAGGAATCACTCAGCTCAGCAGCCAAAGATCAAGGAGCTGAGCAGGCACGAATCTCGCAGCTCAGCTGGCAAAAATCAAGGAGCTGAGCAGACTGCCATTAAGTGGCTAAGCAGACTCTAAACACGTGACTCAGCAGGCTTGACACCCGTGACTGAGCAGACACGAATCTTGCAGCCCAGCAGACAATACTCCTGGAGCTGAGCAGGCAGGAATCACGCAGCTCAGCAGAAAGTAATCAAGGAGCTGAGCAGGCACGAATCACGCAGCTCAGCAGGCAATAATCCTGGAGCTGAGCAAGCAGGAATCACACAGCTCAGCAGGCAATAATCAAGAAGCAGAGCAGGCAGGAATCAGGCAGCTCAGCAGCCAAGAAGCAAGAAGCTAGCAGTCAGGAATCGCGCAGCTAAGCAGGCAATAATCATGGAGCTGAGCTGGCAGGAATCACGCAACTCAGCAGGCAATACTCACGGACCTGAGCAGGCAGGAATCACGCAACTTAGCAGGCAATAATAATTGGAGCTGAAGGCTGTAATGAACTGGATAAGCAGACTCTAATCACGTGATTCAGCCGGCTCCTCTCTGGGGACTGAGCAGGCACTTATTATGCAGCTCAGCAAGCAAAAATCATGGAGCTGAGCAAGCAGGAATCACGCAGCTCAGCAGGCAATAATCATGGAGCTGAGCAAACAGGAATCACGCAGCTCAGCATGCAATAATCAAGAAGCTGAGCAGGCAGGAATCACGCAGCTCAGCAGGCAATAAAAATGGAGCTGAGCAAGCAGGAATCACGCAGCTCAGCAGGCAATAATCATGGAGCTGAGCAAACAGGAATCACGAAGCTCAGCATGCAATAATCAAGAAGCTGAGCAGGCAGGAATCACGCAGCTCAGCAGGCAATAAATATGGAGCTGAGCAAGCAGGAATCACGCAGCTCAGCAGGCAATAATCAAGAAGCTGAGCAGGCAGGAATCACGCAGCTTAGCAGGCAATAATCATGGAGCTGAGCAGACTGTAATGAAGTGGCTAAGCAGACTCTAATCACGTCACTCAGCCGGCTCCTAACCCGGTCTTGAGCAGGCACTAATCACGCAGCTGAGCAGGGACTAATCACACAGCTGATCAGGCACGAGTCAGGCAGCTGAGCAGGGATTAAGCATGCAGCTGAGCAAGCGCTAATCCCTTGATTCAGCAGACCCTGATCACGTGACTGAGCAGGCCCTGATCACGTGGCTGAGCATGCACTGATCACGTGACTGAGCATGAACTGATCACGTGACTGAGAGGCACTGATCACGTGACTGAGAGGCACTGATCACGTGACTGAGCATGCACTGATCACGTGACTGAGCATGCACTGATCACGTGACTGAGAGGCACTGATCACGTGACTGAGAGGCGCTGATCACGTGACTGAGGGGCGCTGATCACGTGACTGAGAGACGCTGATCACGTGGCTATCATGCACTGATCACGTGCTTCAGGAGGCAATAATCAAAGAGCTGAGCAGGCACTAATCACTTGGCTAAGAGGGCACTAATCACGGAGAGGAGCAGGAAATCGTCAAGGAGCTGAGCAAACTGTAATGAAGTGGTTAAGCAGACTCTAAACACGTGATGCAGCAGGCTCTACACCCGTGACTGAGCAGACACAATTTGGGCAGCTCAGCAGACACCAATGGTGCAGCTCAGCAGACACAAATGGTGCAGCTCAGCAGACACCAATCATGCAGCTCAGCAGGCAATACTCATGGAGCTGAGCAGGCAGGAATCACTCAGCTCAGCAGGCAAAGATCAAGGAGATGAGCAGGCACGAATCTCGCAGCTCAGCTGGCAAAAATCAAGGAGCTGAGCAGACTGCCATTAAGTGGCTAAGCAGACTCTAAACACGTGACTCAGCAGGCTTGACACCCGTGACTGAGCAGACACGAATCTTGCAGCCCAGCAGACAATACTCCCGGAGCTGAGCAAGCAGGAATCACGCAGCTCAGCAGGCAATAATCAAGAAGCAGAGCAGGCAGGAATCAGGCAGCTCAGCAGCCAATAAGCAAGAAGCTAGCAGTCAGGAATCGCGCAGCTCAGCAGGCAATATATATGGAGCTGAGCAAGCAGGAATCACGCAGCTCAGCAGGCAATAATCAAGAAGCTGAGCAGGCAGGAATCACGCAGCTTAGCAGGCAATAATCATGGAGCTGAGCATACTGTAATGAAGTGGCTAAGCAGACTCTAATCACGTCACTCAGCCGGCTCCTAACCCGATCTTGAGCAGGCACTAATCACGCAGCTGAGCAGGGACTAATCACACAGCTGATCAGGCACGAGTCAGGCAGCTGAGCAGGGATTAAGCATGCAGCTGAGCAAGCGCTAATCCCTTGATTCAGCAGACCCTGATCACGTGACTGAGCAGGCCCTGATCACGTGGCTGAGCATGCACTGATCACGTGACTGAGCATGCACTGATCACGTGACTGAGAGGCACTGATCACGTGACTGAGAGGCACTGATCACGTGACTGAGCATGCACTGATCACGTGACTGAGAGGCACTGATCACGTGACTGAGAGGCGCTGATCACGTGACTGAGGGGCGCTGATCACGTGACTGAGAGGCGCTGATCACGTGGCTATCATGCACTGATCACGTGCTTCAGGAGGCAATAATCAAAGAGCTGAGCAGGCACTAATCACTTGGCTAAGAGGGCACTAATCACGGAGAGGAGCAGGAAATCGTCAAGGAGCTGAGCAAACTGTAATGAAGTGGTTAAGCAGACTCTAAACACGTGACGCAGCAGGCTCTACACCCGTGACTGAGCAGACACAATTTGGGCAGCTCAGCAGACACCAATGGTGCAGCTCAGCAGACACAAATGGTGCAGCTCAGCAGACACCAATCATGCAGCTCAGCAGGCAATACTCATGGAGCTGAGCAGGCAGGAATCACTCAGCTCAGCAGGCAAAGATCAAGGAGCTGAGCAGGCACGAATCTCGCAGCTCAGCTGGCAAAAATCAAGGAGCTGAGCAGACTGCCATTAAGTGGCTAAGCAGACTCTAAACACGTGACTCAGCAGGCTTGACACCCGTGACTGAGCACACACGAATCTTGCAGCCCAGCAGACAATACTCCTGGAGCTGAGCAGGCAGGAATCACGCAGCTCAGCAGACAGTAATCAAGGAGCTGAGCAGGCACGAATCACGCAGCTCAGCAGGCAATAATCCTGGAGCTGAGCAAGCAGGAATCACGCAGCTCAGCAGGCAATAATCAAGAAGCAGAGCAGGCAGGAATCAGGCAGCTCAGCAGCCAATAAGCAAGAAGCTAGCAGTCAGGAATCGCGCAGCTCAGCAGGCAATATATATGGAGCTGAGCAAGCAGGAATCACGCAGCTCAGCAGGCAATAATCAAGAAGCTGAGCAGGCAGGAATCACGCAGCTTAGCAGGCAATAATCATGGAGCTGAGCATACTGTAATGAAGTGGCTAAGCAGACTCTAATCACGTCACTCAGCCGGCTCCTAACCCGATCTTGAGCAGGCACTAATCACGCAGCTGAGCAGGGACTAATCACACAGCTGATCAGGCACGAGTCAGGCAGCTGAGCAGGGATTAAGCATGCAGCTGAGCAAGCGCTAATCCCTTGATTCAGCAGACCCTGATCACGTGACTGAGCAGGCCCTGATCACGTGGCTGAGCATGCACTGATCACGTGACTGAGCATGCACTGATCACGTGACTGAGAGGCACTGATCACGTGACTGAGAGGCACTGATCACGTGACTGAGCATGCACTGATCACGTGACTGAGAGGCACTGATCACGTGACTGAGAGGCGCTGATCACGTGACTGAGGGGCGCTGATCACGTGACTGAGAGGCGCTGATCACGTGGCTATCATGCACTGATCACGTGCTTCAGGAGGCAATAATCAAAGAGCTGAGCAGGCACTAATCACTTGGCTAAGAGGGCACTAATCACGGAGAGGAGCAGGAAATCGTCAAGGAGCTGAGCAAACTGTAATGAAGTGGTTAAGCAGACTCTAAACACGTGACGCAGCAGGCTCTACACCCGTGACTGAGCAGACACAATTTGGGCAGCTCAGCAGACACCAATGGTGCAGCTCAGCAGACACAAATGGTGCAGCTCAGCAGACACCAATCATGCAGCTCAGCAGGCAATACTCATGGAGCTGAGCAGGCAGGAATCACTCAGCTCAGCAGGCAAAGATCAAGGAGCTGAGCAGGCACGAATCTCGCAGCTCAGCTGGCAAAAATCAAGGAGCTGAGCAGACTGCCATTAAGTGGCTAAGCAGACTCTAAACACGTGACTCAGCAGGCTTGACACCCGTGACTGAGCACACACGAATCTTGCAGCCCAGCAGACAATACTCCTGGAGCTGAGCAGGCAGGAATCACGCAGCTCAGCAGGCAATAATCATGGAGCTGAGCAGACTGTAATGAAGTGGCTAAGCAGACTCTAATCACGTCACTCAGCCGGCTCCTCTCTGGGGACTGAGCAGGCACTTATTATGCAGCTCAGCAAGCAAAAATCATGGAGCTGAGCAAGCAGGAATCACGCAGCTCAGCAGGCAATAATCCTGGAGCTGAGCAAGCAGGAATCACACAGCTCAGCAGGCAATAATCAAGAAGCAGAGCAGGCAGGAATCAGGCAGCTCAGCAGCCAAGAAGCAAGAAGCTAGCAGTCAGGAATCGCACAGCTCAGCAGGCAATAATCATGGAGCTGAGCTGGCAGGAATCACGCAACTCAGCAGGCAATACTCACGGACCTGAGCAGGCAGGAATCACGCAACTTAGCAGGCAATAATAATTGGAGCTGAAGGCTGTAATGAACTGGATAAGCAGACTCTAATCACGTGATTCAGCCGGCTCGTCTCTGGGGACTGAGCAGGCACTTATTATGCAGCTCAGCAAGCAAAAATCATGGAGCTGAGCAAGCAGGAATCACGCAGCTCAGCAGGCAATAATCATGGAGCTGAGCAAACAGGAATCACGCAGCTCAGCATGCAATAATCAAGAAGCTGAGCAGGCAGGAATCACGCAGCTCAGCAGGCAATAAATATGGAGCTGAGCAAGCCGGAATCACGCAGCTCAGCAGGCAATAATCATGGAGCTGAGCAAACAGGAATCACGAAGCTCAGCATGCAATAATCAAGAAGCTGAGCAGGCAGGAATCACGCAGCTCAGCAGGCAATAAATATGGAGCTGAGCAAGCAGGAATCACCCAGCTCAGCAGGCAATAATCAAGAAGCTGAGCAGGCAGGAATCACGCAGCTTAGCAGGCAATAATCATGGAGCTGAGCAGACTGTAATGAAGTGGCTAAGCAGACTCTAATCACGTCACTCAGCCGGCTCCTAACCCGGTCTTGAGCAGGCACTAATCACGCAGATGAGCAGGGACTAATCACACAGCTGATCAGGCACGAGTCAGGCAGCTGAGCAGGGATTAAGCATGCAGCTGAGCAAGTGCTAATCCCTTGATTCAGCAGACCCTGATCACGTGACTGAGCAGGCCCTGATCACGTGGCTGAGCATGCACTGATCACGTGACTGAGCATGCACTGATCACGTGACTGAGAGGCACTGATCACGTGACTGAGAGGCACTGATCACGTGACTGAGCATGCACTGATCACGTGACTGAGCATGCACTGATCACGTGACTGAGAGGCACTGATCACGTGACTGAGAGGCGCTGATCACGTGACTGAGGGGCGCTGATCACGTGACTGAGGGGCGCTGATCACGTGGCTATCATGCACTGATCACGTGCTTCAGGAGGCAATAATCAAAGAGCTGAGCAGGCACTAATCACTTGGCTAAGAGGGCACTAATCACGGAGAGGAGCAGGAAATCGTCAAGGAGCTGAGCAAACTGTAATGAAGTGGTTAAGCAGACTCTAAACACGTGACGCAGCAGGCTCTACACCCGTGACTGAGCAGACACAATTTGGGCAGCTCAGCAGACACCAATGGTGCAGCTCAGCAGACACAAATGGTGCAGCTCAGCAGACACCAATCATGCAGCTCAGCAGGCAATACTCATGGAGCTGAGCAGGCAGGAATCACTCAGCTCAGCAGGCAATGATCAAGGAGCTGAGCAGGCACGAATCTCGCAGCTCAGCTGGCAAAAATCAAGGAGCTGAGCAGACTGCCATTAAGTGGCTAAGCAGACTCTAAACACGTGACTCAGCAGGCTTGACACCCGTGACTGAGCACACACGAATCTTGCAGCCCAGCAGACAATACTCCTGGAGCTGAGCAGGCAGGAATCACGCAGCTCAGCAGACAGTAATCAAGGAGCTGAGCAGGCACGAATCACGCAGCTCAGCAGGCAATAATCCTGGAGCTGAGCAAGCAGGAATCACGCAGCTCAGCAGGCAATAATCAAGAAGCTGAGCAGGCAGGAATCACGCAGCTTAGCAGGCAATAATCATGGAGCTGAGCAGACTGTAATGAAGTGGCTAAGCAGACTCTAATCACGTCACTCAGCCGGCTCCTAACCGGGTCTTGAGCAGACACTAATCACGCAGCTGAGCAGGGACTAATCACACAGCTGATCAGGCACGAGTCAGGCAGCTGAGCAGGGATTAAGCATGCAGCTGAGCAAGCGCTAATCCCTTGATTCAGCAGACCCTGATCACGTGACTGAGCAGGCCCTGATCACGTGGCTGAGCATGCACTGATCACGTGACTGAGCATGCACTGATCACGTGACTGAGAGGCACTGATCACGTGACTGAGAGGCACTGATCACGTGACTGAGCACGCACTGATCACGTGACTGAGAGGCGCTGATCACGTGACTGAGAGGCGCTGATCACGTGACTGAGGGGCGCTGATCACGTGACTGAGAGGCGCTGATCACGTGGCTATCATGCACTGATCACGTGCTTCAGGAGGCAATAATCAAAGAGCTGAGCAGGCACTAATCACTTGGCTAAGAGGGCACTAATCACGGAGAGGAGCAGGAAATCGTCAAGGAGCTGAGCAAACTGTAATGAAGTGGTTAAGCAGACTCTAAACACGTGACGCAGCAGGCTCTACACCCGTGACTGAGCAGACACAATTTGGGCAGCTCAGCAGACACCAATGGTGCAGCTCAGCAGACACAAATGGTGCAGCTCAGCAGACACCAATCATGCAGCTCAGCAGGCAATACTCATGGAGCTGAGCAGGCAGGAATCACTCAGCTCAGCAGGCAAAGATCAAGGAGCTGAGCAGGCACGAATCTCGCCGCTCAGCTGGCAAAAATCAAGGAGCTGAGCAGACTGCCATTAAGTGGCTAAGCAGACTCTAAACACGTGACTCAGCAGGCTTGACACCCGTGACTGAGCACACACGAATCTTGCAGCCCAGCAGACAATACTCCTGGAGCTGAGCAGGCACGAATCACGCAGCTCAGCAGGCAATAATCCTGGAGCTGAGCAAGCAGGAATCACGCAGCTCAGCAGGCAATAATCAAGAAGCTGAGCAGGCAGGAATCACGCAGCTTAACAGGCAATAATCATGGAGCTGAGCAGACTGTAATGAAGTGGCTAAGCAGACTCTAATCACGTCACTCAGCCGGCTCCTAACCGGGTCTTGAGCAGACACTAATCACGCAGCTGAGCAGGGACTAATCACACAGCTGATCAGGCACGAGTCAGGCAGCAGAGCAGGGATTAAGCATGCAGCTGAGCAAGCGCTAATCCCTTGATTCAGCAGACCGTGATCACGTGACTGAGCAGGCCCTGATCACGTGGCTGAGCATGCACTGATCACGTGACTGAGCATGCACTGATCACGTGACTGAGAGGCACTGATCACGTGACTGAGAGGCACTGATCACGTGACTGAGCACGCACTGATCACGTGACTGAGAGGCGCTGATCACGTGACTGAGAGGCGCTGATCACGTGACTGAGGGGCGCTGATCACGTGACTGAGAGGCGCTGATCACGTGGCTATCATGCACTGATCACGTGCTTCAGGAGGCAATAATCAAAGAGCTGAGCAGGCACTAATCACTTGGCTAAGAGGGCACTAATCACGGAGAGGAGCAGGAAATCGTCAAGGAGCTGAGCAAACTGTAATGAAGTGGTTAAGCAGACTCTAAACACGTGACGCAGCAGGCTCTACACCCGTGACTGAGCAGACACAATTTGGGCAGCTCAGCAGACACCAATCATGCAGCTCAGCAGGCAATATTCATGGAGCTGAGCAGGCAGGAATCACTCAGCTCAGCAGGCAAAGATCAAGGAGCTGAGCAGGCACGAATCTCGCAGCTCAGCTGGCAAAAATCAAGGAGCTGAGCAGACTGCCATTAAGTGGCTAAGCAGACTCTAAACACGTGACTCAGCAGGCTTGACACCCGTGACTGAGCAGACACGAATCTTGCAGCCCAGCAGACAATACTCCTGGAGCTGAGCAGGCAGGAATCACGCAGCTCAGCAGACAGTAATCAAGGAGCTGAGCAGGCACGAATCACGCAGCTCAGCAGGCAATAATCCTGGAGCTGAGCAAGCAGGAACCACACAGCTCAGCAGGCAATAATCAAGAAGCAGAGCAGGCAGGAATCAGGCAGCTCAGCAGCCAATAAGCAAGAAGCTAGCAGTCAGGAATCGCGCAGCTCAGCAGGCAATAATCATGGAGCTGAGCTGGCAGGAATCACGCAACTCAGCAGGCAATACTCACGGACCTGAGCAGGCAGGAATCACGCAACTTAGCAGGCAATAATAATTGGAGCTGAAGGCTGTAATGAACTGGATAAGCAGACTCTAATCACGTGATTCAGCCGGCTCCTCTCTGGGGACTGAGCAGGCACTTATTATGCAGCTCAGCAAGCAAAAATCATGGAGCTGAGCAAGCAGGAATCACGCAGCTCAGCAGGCAATAATCATGGAGCTGAGCAAACAGGAATCACGCAGCTCAGCATGCAATAATCAAGAAGCTGAGCAGGCAGGAATCACGCAGCTCAGCAGGCAATAAATATGGAGCTGAGCAAGCGGGAATCACGCAGCTCAGCATGCAATAATCAAGAAGCTGAGCAGGTAGGAATCACGCAGCTTAGCAGGCAATAATCATGGAGCTGAGCAGACTGTAATGAAGTGGCTAAGCAGACTCTAATCACGTCACTCAGCCGGCTCCTAACCCGGTCTTGAGCAGGCACTAATCACGCAGCTGAGCAGGGACTAATCACACAGCCGATCAGGCACGAGTCACGCAGCTGAGCAGGGATTAAGCATGCAGCTGAGCAAGCGCTAATCCCTTGATTCAGCAGACCCTGATCACGTGACTGAGCAGGCCCTGATCACGTGGCTGAGCATGCACTGATCACGTGACTGAGCATGCACTGATCACGTGACTGAGAGGCACTGATCACGTGACTGAGAGGCACTGATCACGTGACTGAGCATGCACTGATCACGTGACTGAGCATGCACTGATCACGTGACTGAGAGGCACTGATCACGTGACTGAGAGGCGCTGATCACGTGACTGAGGGGCGCTGATCACGTGACTGAGAGGCGCTGATCACGTGGCTATCATGCACTGATCACGTGCTTCAGGAGGCAATAATCAAAGAGCTGAGCAGGCACTAATCACTTGGCTAAGAGGGCACTAATCACGGAGAGGAGCAGGAAATCGTCAAGGAGCTGAGCAAACTGTAATGAAGTGGTTAAGCAGACTCTAAACACGTGACGCAGCAGGCTCTACACCCGTGACTGAGCAGACACAATTTGGGCAGCTCAGCAGACACCAATGGTGCAGCTCAGCAGACACAAATGGTGCAGCTCAGCAGACACCAATCATGCAGCTCAGCAGGCAATACTCATGGAGCTGAGCAGGCAGGAATCACTCAGCTCAGCAGGCAAAGATCAAGGAGCTGAGCAGGCACGAATCTTGCAGCTCAGCTGGCAAAAATCAAGGAGCTGAGCAGACTGCCATTAAGTGGCTAAGCAGACTCTAAACACGTGACTCAGCAGGCTTGACACCCGTGACTGAGCAGACACGAATCTTGCAGCCCAGCAGACAATACTCCTGGAGCTGAGCAGGCAGGAATCACGCAGCTCAGCAGACAGTAATCAAGGAGCTGAGCAGGCACGAATCACGCAGCTCAGCAGGCAATAATCCTGGAGCTGAGCAAGCAGGAATCACGCAGCTCAGCAGGCAATAATCCTGGAGCTGAGCAAGCAGGAATCACGCAGCTCAGCAGGCAATAATCAAGAAGCAGAGCAGGCAGGAATCAGGCAGCTCAGCAGCCAATAAGCAAGAAGCTGAGCAGGCAGGAATCACGCAGCTCAGCAGGCAATAAATATGGAGCTGAGCAAGCAGGAATCACGCAGCTCAGCAGGCAATAATCAAGAAGCTGAGCAGGCAGGAATCACGCAGTTTAGCAGGCAATAATCATGGAGCTGAGCTGGCAGGAATCACACAACTCAGCAGGCAATAATCAAGAAGCTGAGCAGGCAGGAATCACGCAGCTTAGCAGGCAATAATCATAGAGCTGAGCAGACTGTAATGAAGTGGCTAAGCAGACTCTAATCACGTCACTCAGCCGGCTCCTAACCCGGTCTTGAGCAGGCACTAATCACGCAGCTGAGCAGGGACTAATCACACAGCTGATCAGGCACGAGTCAGGCAGCTGAGCAGGGATTAAGCATGCAGCTGAGCAAGCGCTAATCCCTTGATTCAGCAGACCCTGATCACGTGACTGAGCAGGCCCTGATCACGTGGCTGAGCATGCACTGATCACGTGACTGAGCATGCACTGATCACGTGACTGAGAGGCGCTGATCACGTGACTGAGCATGCACTGATCACGTGACTGAGAGGCACTGATCACGTGGCTATCATGCACTGATCACGTGCTTCAGGAGGCAATAATCAAAGAGCTGAGCAGGCACTAATCACTTGGCTAAGAGGGCACTAATCACGGAGAGGAGCAGGAAATCGTCAAGGAGCTGAGCAAACTGTAATGAAGTGGTTAAGCAGACTCTAAACACGTGACGCAGCAGGCTCTACACCCGTGACTGAGCAGACACAATTTGGGCAGCTCAGCAGACACCAATGGTGCAGCTCAGCAGACACCAATCATGCAGCTCAGCAGGCAATACTCATGGAGCTGAGCAGGCAGGAATCACTCAGCTCAGCAGGCAAAGATCAAGGAGCTGAGCAGGCACGAATCTCGCAGCTCAGCTGGCAAAAATCAAGGAGCTGAGTAGACTGCCATTAAGAGGCTAAGCAGACTCTAAACACGTGATTCAGCAGGCTTGACACCCGTGACTGAGCAGACACGAATCTTGCAGCCCAGCAGACAATACTCCTGGAGCTGAGCAGGCAGGAATCACGCAGCTCAGCAGACAGTAATCAAGGAGCTGAGCAGGCACGAATCACGCAGCTCAGCAGGCAATAATCCTGGAGCTGAGCAAGCAGGAATCACGCAGCTCAGCAGGCAATAATCATGGAGCTGAGCAGACTGTAATGAAGTGGCTAAGCAGACTCTAATCACGTCACTCAGCCGGCTCCTAACCGGGTCTTGAGCAGACACTAATCACGCAGCTGAGCAGGGACTAATCACACAGCTGATCAGGCACGAGTCAGGCAGCTGAGCAGGGATTAAGCATGCAGCTGAGCAAGCGCTAATCCCTTGATTCAGCAGACCCTGATCACGTGACTGAGCAGGCCCTGATCACGTGGCTGAGCATGCACTGATCACGTGACTGAGCATGCACTGATCACGTGACTGAGAGGCACTGATCACGTGACTGAGAGGCACTGATCACGTGACTGAGCACGCACTGATCACGTGACTGAGAGGCGCTGATCACGTGACTGAGCATGCACTGATCACGTGACTGAGGGGCGCTGATCACGTGACTGAGAGGCGCTGATCACGTGGCTATCATGCACTGATCACGTGCTTCAGGAGGCAATAATCAAAGAGCTGAGCAGGCACTAATCACTTGGCTAAGAGGGCACTAATCACGGAGAGGAGCAGGAAATCGTCAAGGAGCTGAGCAAACTGTAATGAAGTGGTTAAGCAGACTCTAAACACGTGACGCAGCAGGCTCTACACCCGTGACTGAGCAGACACAATTTGGGCAGCTCAGCAGACACCAATGGTGCAGCTCAGCAGACACAAATGGTGCAGCTCAGCAGACACCAATCATGCAGCTCAGCAGGCAATACTCATGGAGCTGAGCAGGCAGGAATCACTCAGCTCAGCAGGCAAAGATCAAGGAGCTGAGCAGGCACGAATCTCGCAGCTCAGCTGGCAAAAATCAAGGAGCTGAGCAGACTGCCATTAAGTGGCTAAGCAGACTCTAAACACGTGACTCAGCAGGCTTGACACCCGTGACTGAGCAGACACGAATCTTGCAGCCCAGCAGACAATACTCCTGGAGCTGAGCAGGCAGGAATCACGCAGCTCAGCAGACAGTAATCAAGGAGCTGAGCAGGCACGAATCACGCAGCTCAGCAGGCAATAATCCTGGAGCTGAGCAAGCAGGAATCACACAGCTCAGCAGGCAATAATCAAGAAGCAGAGCAGGCAGGAATCAGGCAGCTCAGCAGCCAATAAGCAAGAAGCTAGCAGTCAGGAATCGCGGAGCTCAGCAGGCAATAATCATGGAGCTGAGCTGGCAGGAATCACGCAACTCAGCAGGCAATACTCACGGACCTGAGCAGGCAGGAATCACGCAACTTAGCAGGCAATAATAATTGGAGCTGAAGGCTGTAATGAACTGGATAAGCAGACTCTAATCACGTGATTCAGCCGGCTCCTCTCTGGGGACTGAGCAGGCACTTATTATGCAGCTCAGCAAGCAAAAATCATGGAGCTGAGCAAGCAGGAATCACGCAGCTCAGCAGGCAATAATCATGGAGCTGAGCAAACAGGAATCACGCAGCTCAGCATGCAATAATCAAGAAGCTGAGCAGGCAGGAATCACGCAGCTCAGCAGGCAATAAATATGGAGCTGAGCAAGCAGGAATCACGCAGCTCAGCATGCAATAATCAAGAAGCTGAGCAGGTAGGAATCACGCAGCTTAGCAGGCAATAATCATGGAGCTGAGCAGACTGTAATGAAGTGGCTAAGCAGACTCTAATCACGTCACTCAGCCGGCTCCTAACCCGGTCTTGAGCAGGCACTAATCACGCAGCTGAGCAGGGACTAATCACACAGCTGATCAGGCACGAGTCACGCAGCTGAGCAGGGATTAAGCATGCAGCTGAGCAAGCGCTAATCCCTTGATTCAGCAGACCCTGATCACGTGACTGAGCAGGCCCTGATCACGTGGCTGAGCATGCACTGATCACGTGACTGAGCATGCACTGATCACGTGACTGAGAGGCACTGATCACGTGACTGAGAGGCACTGATCACGTGACTGAGCATGCACTGATCACGTGACTGAGCATGCACTGATCACGTGACTGAGAGGCACTGATCACGTGACTGAGAGGCGCTGATCACGTGACTGAGGGGCGCTGATCACGTGACTGAGAGGCGCTGATCACGTGGCTATCATGCACTGATCACGTGCTTCAGGAGGCAATAATCAAAGAGCTGAGCAGGCACTAATCACTTGGCTAAGAGGGCACTAATCACGGAGAGGAGCAGGAAATCGTCAAGGAGCCGAGCAAACTGTAATGAAGTGGTTAAGCAGACTCTAAACACGTGACGCAGCAGGCTCTACACCCGTGACTGAGCAGACACAATTTGGGCAGCTCAGCAGACACCAATGGTGCAGCTCAGCAGACACAAATGGTGCAGCTCAGCAGACACCAATCATGCAGCTCAGCAGGCAATACTCATGGAGCTAAGCAGGCAGGAATCACTCAGCTCAGCAGGCAAAGATCAAGGAGCTGAGCAGGCACGAATCTCGCAGCTCAGCTGGCAAAAATCAAGGAGCTGAGCAGACTGCCATTAAGTGGCTAAGCAGACTCTAAACACGTGACTCAGCAGGCTTGACACCCGTGACTGAGCAGACACGAATCTTGCAGCCCAGCAGACAATACTCCTGGAGCTGAGCAGGCAGGAATCACGCAGCTCAGCAGACAGTAATCAAGGAGCTGAGCAGGCACGAATCACGCAGCTCAGCAGGCAATAATCCTGGAGCTGAGCAAGCAGGAATCACGCAGCTCAGCAGGCAATAATCCTGGAGCTGAGCAAGCAGGAATCACGCAGCTCAGCAGGCAATAATCAAGAAGCAGAGCAGGCAGGAATCAGGCAGCTCAGCAGCCAATAAGCAAGAAACTGAGCAGGCAGGAATCACGCAGCTCAGCAGGCAATAAATATGGAGCTGAGCAAGCAGGAATCACGCAGCTCAGCAGGCAATAATCAAGAAGCTGAGCAGGCAGGAATCGCGCAGCTCAGCAGGCAATAATCATGGAGCTGAGCTGGCAGGAATCACGCAACTCAGCAGGCAATAATCAAGAAGCTGAGCAGGCAGGAATCACGCAGCTTAGCAGGCAATAATCATGGAGCTGAGCAGACTGTAATGAAGTGGCTAAGCAGACTCTAATCACGTCACTCAGCCGGCTCCTATCCCGGTCTTGAGCAGGCACTAATCACGCAGCTGAGCAGGGACTAATCACACAGCTGATCAGGCACGAGTCAGGCAGCTGAGCAGGGATTAAGCATGCAGCTGAGCAAGCGCTAATCCCTTGATTCAGCAGACCCTGATCACGTGACTGAGCAGGCCCTGATCACGTGGCTGAGCATGCACTGATCACGTGACTGAGCATGCACTGATCACGTGACTGAGAGGCACTGATCACGTGACTGAGAGGCGCTGATCACGTGACTGAGCATGCACTGATCACGTGACTGAGAGGCGCTGATCACTTGGCTATCATGCACTGATCACGTGCTTCAGGAGGCAATAATCAAAGAGCTGAGCAGGCACTAATCACTTGGCTAAGAGGGCACTAATCACGGAGAGGAGCAGGAAATCGTCAAGGAGCTGAGCAAACTGTAATGAAGTGGTTAAGCAGACTCTAAACACGTGACGCAGCAGGCTCTACACCCGTGACTGAGCAGACACAATTTGGGCAGCTCAGCAGACACCAATGGTGCAGCTCAGCAGACACAAATGGTGCAGCTCAGCAGACACCAATCATGCAGCTCAGCAGGCAATACTCATGGAGCTGAGCAGGCAGGAATCACTCAGCTCAGCAGGCAAAGATCAAGGAGCTGAGCAGGCACGAATCTCGCAGCTCAGCTGGCAAAAATCAAGGAGCTGAGCAGACTGCCATTAAGTGGCTAAGCAGACTCTAAACACGTGACTCAGCAGGCTTGACACCCGTGACTGAGCACACACGAATCTTGCAGCCCAGCAAACAATACTCCTGGAGCTGAGCAGGCAGGAATCACGCAGCTCAGCAGACAGTAATCAAGGAGCTGAGCAGGCACGAATCACGCAGCTCAGCAGGCAATAATCCTGGAGCTGAGCAAGCAGGAATCACACAGCTCAGCAGGCAATAATCAAGAAGCAGAGCAGGCAGGAATCAGGCAGCTCAGCAGCCAATAAGCAAGAAGCTAGCAGTCAGGAATCGCGCAGCTCAGCAGGCAATAATCATGGAGCTGAGCTGGCAGGAATCACGCAACTCAGCAGGCAATACTCACGGACCTGAGCAGGCAGGAATCACGCAACTTAGCAGGCAATAAAAATTGGAGCTGAAGGCTGTAATGAACTGGATAAGCAGACTCTAATCACGTGATTCAGCCGGCTCCTCTCTGGGGACTGAGCAGGCACTTATTATGCAGCTCAGCAAGCAAAAATCATGGAGCTGAGCAAGCAGGAATCACGCAGCTCAGCAGGCAAAATCAAGGAGCTGAGCAGGCACGAATCTCGCAGCTCAGCTGGCAAAAATCAAGGAGCTGAGCAGACTGCCATTAAGTGGCTAAGCAGACTCTAAACACGTGACTCAGCAGGCTTGACACCCGTGACTGAGCACACACGAATCTTGCAGCCCAGCAGACAATACTCCTGGAGCTGAGCAGGCAGGAATCACGCAGCTCAGCAGACAGTAATCAAGGAGCTGAGGAGGCACGAATCACGCAGCTCAGCAGGCAATAATCCTGGAGCTGAGCAAGCAGGAATCACACAGCTCAGCAGGCAATAATCAAGAAGCAGAGCAGGCAGGAATCAGGCAGCTCAGCAGCCAATAAGCAAGAAGCTAGCAGTCAGGAATCGCGCAGCTCAGCAGGCAATAATCATGGAGCTGAGCTGGCAGGAATCAGGCAACTCAGCAGGCAATACTCACGGACCTGAGCAGGCAGGAATCACGCAACTTAGCAGGCAATAATTGGAGCTGAAGGCTGTAATGAACTGGATAAGCAGACTCTAATCACGTGATTCAGCCGGCTCCTCTCTGGGGACTGAGCAGGCACTTATTATGCAGCTCAGCAAGCAAAAATCATGGAGCTGAGCAAGCAGGAATCACGCAGCTCAGAAGGCAATAATCAAGAAGCTGAGCAGGCAGGAATCACGCAGCTCAGCAGGCAATAAATATGGAGCTGAGCAAGCAGGAATCACGCAGCTCAGCAGGCAATAATCAAGAAGCTAAGCAGGTAGGAATCAGGCAGCTTAGCAGGCAATAATCATGGAGCTGAGCAGACTGTAATGAAGTGGCTAAGCAGACTCTAATCACGTCACTCAGCCGGCTCCTAAGACTGTCTTGAGCAGGCACTAATCACGCAGCTCAGCAGGGACTAATCACACGGCTGATCAGGCACGAGTCAGGCAGCTGAGCAGGGATTAAGCATGCAGCTGAGCAAGCGCTAATCCCTTGATTCAGCAGACCCTGATCACGTGACTGAGCAGGCCCTGATCACGTGGCTGAGCATGCACTGATCACGTGACTGAGCATGCACTGATCACGTGACTGAGAGGCACTGATCACGTGACTGAGAGGCAGTGATCACGTGACTGAGCATGCACTGATCACGTGACTGAGAGGCACTGATCACGTGACTGAGAGGCACTGATCACGTGACTGAGAGACGCTGATCACGTGACTGAGGGGCGCTGATCACGTGACTGAGAGGCGCTGATCACGTGGCTATCATGCACTGATCACGTGCTTCAGGAGGCAATAATCAAAGAGCTGAGCAGGCACTAATCACTTGGCTAAGAGGGCACTAATCACGGAGAGGAGCAGGAAATCGTCAAGGAGCTGAGCAAACTGTAATGAAGTGGTTAAGCAGACTCTAAACACGTGACGCAGCAGGCTCTACACCCGTGACTGAGCAGACACAATTTGGGCAGCTCAGCAGACACCAATGGTGCAGCTCAGCAGACACAAATGGTGCAGCTCAGCAGACACCAATCATGCAGCTCAGCAGGCAATACTCATGGAGCTGAGCAGGCAGGAATCACTCAGCTCAGCAGGCAAAGATCAAGGAGCTGAGCAGGCACGAATCTCGCAGCTCAGCTGGCAAAAATCAAGGAGCTGAGCAGACTGCCATTAAGTGGCTAAGCAGACTCTAAACACGTGACTCAGCAGGCTTGACACCCGTGACTGAGCAGACACGAATCTTGCAGCCCAGCAGACAATACTCCTGGAGCTGAGCAGGCAGGAATCACGCAGCTCAGCAGACAGTAATCAAGGAGCTGAGCAGGCACGAATCACGCAGCTCAGCAGGCAATAATCCTGGAGCTGAGCAAGCAGGAATCACGCAGCTCAGCAGGCAATAATCCTGGAGCTGAGCAAGCAGGAATCACGCAGCTCAGCAGGCAATAATCAAGAAGCTGAGCAGGCAGGAATCACGCAGTTCAGCAGGCAATAATCATGGAGCTGAGCTGGCAGGAATCAGGCAACTCAGCAGGCAATAATCAAGAAGCTGAGCAGGCAGGAATCACGCAGCTTAGCAGGCAATAATCATGGAGCTGAGCAGACTGTAATGAAGTGGCTAAGCAGACTCTAATCACGTCACTCAGCCGGCTCCTAACCCGGTCTTGAGCAGGCACTAATCACGCAGCTGAGCAGGGACTAATCACACAGCTGATCAGGCACGAGTCAGGCAGCTGAGCAGGGATTAAGCATGCAGCTGAGCAAGCGCTAATCCCTTGATTCAGCAGACCCTGATCACGTGACTGAGCAGGCCCTGATCACGTGGCTGAGCATGCACTGATCACGTGACTGAGCATGCACTGATCACGTGACTGAGAGGCACTGATCACGTGACTGAGAGGCACTGATCACGTGACTGAGCATGCACTGATCACGTGACTGAGAGGCACTGATCACGTGACTGAGAGGCACTGATCACGTGACTGAGAGGCGCTGATCACGTGACTGAGGGGCGCTGATCACGTGACTGAGAGGCGCTGATCACGTGACTGAGGGGCGCTGATCACGTGACTGAGAGGCGCTGATCACGTGGCTATCATGCACTGATCACGTGCTTCAGGAGGCAATAATCAAAGAGCTGAGCAGGCACTAATCACTTGGCTAAGAGGGCACTAATCACGGAGAGGAGCAGGAAATCGTCAAGGAGCTGAGCAAACTGTAATGAAGTGGTTAAGCAGACTCTAAACACGTGACGCAGCAGGCTTGACACCCGTGACTGAGCACACACGAATCTTGCAGCCCAGCAGACAATACTCCTGGAGCTGAGCAGGCAGGAATCACGCAGCTCAGCAGACAGTAATCAAGGAGCTGAGCAGGCACGAATCTCGCAGCTCAGCTGGCAAAAATCAAGGAGCTGAGCAGACTGCCATTAAGAGGCTAAGCAGACTCTAAACACGTGACTCAGCAGGCTTGACACCCGTGACTGAGCACACACGAATCTTGCAGCCCAGCAGACAATACTCCTGGAGCTGAGCAGGCAGGAATCACGCAGCTCAGCAGACAGTAATCAAGGAGCTGAGCAGGCACGAATCACGCAGCTCAGCAGGAAATAATCCTGGAGCTGAGCAAGCAGGAATCACACAGCTCAGCAGGCAATAATCAAGAAGCAGAGCAGGCAGGAATCAGGCAGCTCAGCAGCCAATAAGCAAGAAGCTAGCAGTCAGGAATCGCGCAGCTCAGCAGGCAATAAATATGGAGCTGAGCAAGCAGGAATCACGCAGCTCAGCAGGCAATAATCAAGAAGCTGAGCAGGCAGGAATCGCGCAGCTCAGCAGGCAATAATCACGGAGCTGAGCTGGCAGGAATCACGCAACTCAGCAGGCAATACTCACGGACCTGAGCAGGCAGGAATCACGCAACTTAGCAGGCCATAATAATTGGAGCTGAAGGCTGTAATGAACTGGATAAGCAGACTCTAATCACGTGATTCAGCCGGCTCCTCTCTGGGGACTGAGCAGGCACTTATTATGCAGCTCAGCAAGCAAAAATCATGGAGCTGAGCAAGCAGGAATCATGCAGCTCAGCAGGCAATAATCATGGAGCTGAGCAAACAGGAATCACGCAGCTCAGCATGCAATAATCAAGAAGCTGAGCAGGCAGGAATCACGCAGCTCAGCAGGCAATAAATATGGAGCTGAGCAAGCAGGAATCACGCAGCTCAGCAGGCAATAATCAAGAAGCTGAGCAGGCAGGTATCACGCAGCTTAGCAGGCAATAATCATGGAGCTGAGCAGACTGTAATGAAGTGGCTAAGCAGACTCTAATCACGTCACTCAGCCGGCTCCTAACCCGGTCTTGAGCAGGCACTAATCACGCAGCTGAGCAGGGACTAATCACACAGCTGATCAGGCACGAGTCAGGCAGCTGAGCAGGGATTAAGCATGCAGCTGAGCAAGCGCTAATCCCTTGATTCAGCAGACCCTGATCACGTGACTGAGCAGGCCCTGATCACGTGGCTGAGCATGCACTGATCACGTGACTGAGCATGCACTGATCACGTGACTGAGCATGCACTGATCACGTGACTGAGAGGCACTGATCACGTGACTGAGAGGCACTGATCACGTGACTGAGCATGCACTGATCACGTGACTGAGAGGCACTGATCACGTGACTGAGAGGCGCTGATCACGTGACTGAGGGGCGCTGATCACGTGACTGAGAGGCGCTGATCACGTGGCTATCATGCACTGATCACGTGCTTCAGGAGGCAATAATCAAAGAGCTGAGCAGGCACTAATCACTTGGCTAAGAGGGCACTAATCACGGAGAGGAGCAGGAAATCGTCAAGGAGATGAGCAAACTGTAATGAAGTGGTTAAGCAGACTCTAAACACGTGACGCAGCAGGCTCTACACCCGTGACTGAGCAGACACAATTTGGGCAGCTCAGCAGACACCAATGGTGCAGCTCAGCAGACACAAATGGTGCAGCTCAGCAGACACCAATCATGCAGCTCAGCAGGCAATACTCATGGAGCTGAGCAGGCAGGAATCACTCAGCTCAGCAGGCAAAGATCAAGGAGCTGAGCAGGCACGAATCTCGCAGCTCAGCTGGCAAAAATCAAGGAGCTGAGCAGACTGCCATTAAGTGGCTAAGCAGACTCTAAACACGTGACTCAGCAGGCTTGACACCCGTGACTGAGCACACACGAATCTTGCAGCCCAGCAGACAATACTCCTGGAGCTGAGCAGGCAGGAATCACGCAGCTCAGCAGACAGTAATCAAGGAGCTGAGCAGGCACGTATCACGCAGCTCAGCAGGCAATAAATATGGAGCTGAGCAAGCAGGAATCACGCAGCTCAGCAGGCAATAATCAAGAAGCTGAGCAGGCAGGAATCACGCAGCTTAGCAGGCAATAATCATGGAGCTGAGCAGACTGTAATGAAGTGGCTAAGCAGACTCTAATCCCGTCACTCAGCCGGCTCCTAACCCGGTCTTGAGCAGGCACTAATCACGCAGCTGAGCAGGGACTAATCACACAGCTGATCAGGCACGAGTCACGAAGCTGAGCAGGGATTAAGCATGCAGCTGAGCAAGCGCTAATCCCTTGATTCAGCAGACCCTGATCACGTGACTGAGCAGGCC
The DNA here is from genome assembly GCF_032452875.1 of Bos javanicus. Lineage (NCBI taxonomy): Eukaryota > Metazoa > Chordata > Mammalia > Artiodactyla > Bovidae > Bos > Bos javanicus. Next base: position 161,752 of record NW_026893703.1, read on the forward strand.
CTGATCACGTGGCTGAGCATGCACTGATCACGTGACTGAGCATGCACTGATCACGTGACTGAGAGGCACTGATCACGTGACTGAGAGGCACTGATCACGTGACTGAGAGGCGCTGATCACGTGACTGAGGGGCGCTGATCACGTGACTGAGAGGCGCTGATCACGTGACTGAGGGGCGCTGATCACGTGACTGAGAGGCGCTGATCACGTGGCTATCATGCACTGATCACGTGCTTCAGGAGGCAATAATCAAAGAGCTGAGCAGGCACTAATCACTTGGCTAAGAGGGCACTAATCACGGAGAGGAGCAGGAAATCGTCAAGGAGCTGAGCAAACTGTAATGAAGTGGTTAAGCAGACTCTAAACACGTGACACAGCAGGCTCTACACCCGTGACTGAGCAGACACAATTTGGGCAGCTCAGCAGACACCAATGGTGCAGCTCAGCAGACACAAATGGTGCAGCTCAGCAGACACCAATCATGCAGCTCAGCAGGCAATACTCATGGAGCTGAGCAGGCAGGAATCACTCAGCTCAGCAGGCAAAGATCAAGGAGCTGAGCAGGCACGAATCTCGCAGCTCAGCTGGCAAAAATCAAGGAGCTGAGCAGACTGCCATTAAGTGGCTAAGCAGACTCTAAACACGTGACTCAGCAGGCTTGACACCCGTGACTGAGCAGACACGAATCTTGCAGCCCAGCAGACAATACTCCTGGAGCTGAGCAGGCAGGAATCACGCAGCTCAGCAGACAGTAATCAAGGAGCTGAGCAGGCACGAATCACGCAGCTCAGCAGGCAATAATCCTGGAGCTGAGCAAGCAGGAATCACGCAGCTCAGCAGGCAATAATCCTGGAGCTGAGCAAGCAGGAATCACGCAGCTCAGCAGGCAATAATCAAGAAGCTGAGCAGGCAGGAATCACGCAGTTCAGCAGGCAATAATCATGGAGCTGAGCTGGCAGGAATCAGGCAACTCAGCAGGCAATAATCAAGAAGCTGAGCAGGCAGGAATCACGCAGCTTAGCAGGCAATAATCATGGAGCTGAGCAGACTGTAATGAAGTGGCTAAGCAGACTCTAATCACGTCACTCAGCCGGCTCCTAACCCGGTCTTGAGCAGGCACTAATCACGCAGCTGAGCAGGGACTAATCACACAGCTGATCAGGCACGAGTCAGGCAGCTGAGCAGGGATTAAGCATGCAGCTGAGCAAGCGCTAATCCCTTGATTCAGCAGACCCTGATCACGTGACTGAGCAGGCCCTGATCACGTGGCTGAGCATGCACTGATCACGTGACTGAGCATGCACTGATCACGTGACTGAGAGGCACTGATCACGTGACTGAGAGGCACTGATCACGTGACTGAGCATGCACTGATCACGTGACTGAGAGGCACTGATCACGTGACTGAGAGGCACTGATCACGTGACTGAGAGGCGCTGATCACGTGACTGAGGGGCGCTGATCACGTGACTGAGAGGCGCTGATCACGTGACTGAGGGGCGCTGATCACGTGACTGAGAGGCGCTGATCACGTGGCTATCATGCACTGATCACGTGCTTCAGGAGGCAATAATCAAAGAGCTGAGCAGGCACTAATCACTTGGCTAAGAGGGCACTAATCACGGAGAGGAGCAGGAAATCGTCAAGGAGCTGAGCAAACTGTAATGAAGTGGTTAAGCAGACTCTAAACACGTGACGCAGCAGGCTTGACACCCGTGACTGAGCACACACGAATCTTGCAGCCCAGCAGACAATACTCCTGGAGCTGAGCAGGCAGGAATCACGCAGCTCAGCAGACAGTAATCAAGGAGCTGAGCAGGCACGAATCTCGCAGCTCAGCTGGCAAAAATCAAGGAGCTGAGCAGACTGCCATTAAGAGGCTAAGCAGACTCTAAACACGTGACTCAGCAGGCTTGACACCCGTGACTGAGCACACACGAATCTTGCAGCCCAGCAGACAATACTCCTGGAGCTGAGCAGGCAGGAATCACGCAGCTCAGCAGACAGTAATCAAGGAGCTGAGCAGGCACGAATCACGCAGCTCAGCAGGAAATAATCCTGGAGCTGAGCAAGCAGGAATCACACAGCTCAGCAGGCAATAATCAAGAAGCAGAGCAGGCAGGAATCAGGCAGCTCAGCAGCCAATAAGCAAGAAGCTAGCAGTCAGGAATCGCGCAGCTCAGCAGGCAATAAATATGGAGCTGAGCAAGCAGGAATCACGCAGCTCAGCAGGCAATAATCAAGAAGCTGAGCAGGCAGGAATCGCGCAGCTCAGCAGGCAATAATCACGGAGCTGAGCTGGCAGGAATCACGCAACTCAGCAGGCAATACTCACGGACCTGAGCAGGCAGGAATCACGCAACTTAGCAGGCCATAATAATTGGAGCTGAAGGCTGTAATGAACTGGATAAGCAGACTCTAATCACGTGATTCAGCCGGCTCCTCTCTGGGGACTGAGCAGGCACTTATTATGCAGCTCAGCAAGCAAAAATCATGGAGCTGAGCAAGCAGGAATCATGCAGCTCAGCAGGCAATAATCATGGAGCTGAGCAAACAGGAATCACGCAGCTCAGCATGCAATAATCAAGAAGCTGAGCAGGCAGGAATCACGCAGCTCAGCAGGCAATAAATATGGAGCTGAGCAAGCAGGAATCACGCAGCTCAGCAGGCAATAATCAAGAAGCTGAGCAGGCAGGTATCACGCAGCTTAGCAGGCAATAATCATGGAGCTGAGCAGACTGTAATGAAGTGGCTAAGCAGACTCTAATCACGTCACTCAGCCGGCTCCTAACCCGGTCTTGAGCAGGCACTAATCACGCAGCTGAGCAGGGACTAATCACACAGCTGATCAGGCACGAGTCAGGCAGCTGAGCAGGGATTAAGCATGCAGCTGAGCAAGCGCTAATCCCTTGATTCAGCAGACCCTGATCACGTGACTGAGCAGGCCCTGATCACGTGGCTGATCATGCACTGATCACGTGACTGATCATGCACTGATCACGTGACTGATCATGCACTGATCACGTGACTGAGAGGCACTGATCACGTGACTGAGAGGCACTGATCACGTGACTGAGCATGCACTGATCACGTGACTGAGAGGCACTGATCACGTGACTGAGAGGCGCTGATCACGTGACTGAGGGGCGCTGATCACGTGACTGAGAGGCGCTGATCACGTGGCTATCATGCACTGATCACGTGCTTCAGGAGGCAATAATCAAAGAGCTGAGCAGGCACTAATCACTTGGCTAAGAGGGCACTAATCACGGAGAGGAGCAGGAAATCGTCAAGGAGATGAGCAAACTGTAATGAAGTGGTTAAGCAGACTCTAAACACGTGACGCAGCAGGCTCTACACCCGTGACTGAGCAGACACAATTTGGGCAGCTCAGCAGACACCAATGGTGCAGCTCAGCAGACACAAATGGTGCAGCTCAGCAGACACCAATCATGCAGCTCAGCAGGCAATACTCATGGAGCTGAGCAGGCAGGAATCACTCAGCTCAGCAGGCAAAGATCAAGGAGCTGAGCAGGCACGAATCTCGCAGCTCAGCTGGCAAAAATCAAGGAGCTGAGCAGACTGCCATTAAGTGGCTAAGCAGACTCTAAACACGTGACTCAGCAGGCTTGACACCCGTGACTGAGCACACACGAATCTTGCAGCCCAGCAGACAATACTCCTGGAGCTGAGCAGGCAGGAATCACGCAGCTCAGCAGACAGTAATCAAGGAGCTGAGCAGGCACGTATCACGCAGCTCAGCAGGCAATAAATATGGAGCTGAGCAAGCAGGAATCACGCAGCTCAGCAGGCAATAATCAAGAAGCTGAGCAGGCAGGAATCACGCAGCTTAGCAGGCAATAATCATGGAGCTGAGCAGACTGTAATGAAGTGGCTAAGCAGACTCTAATCCCGTCACTCAGCCGGCTCCTAACCCGGTCTTGAGCAGGCACTAATCACGCAGCTGAGCAGGGACTAATCACACAGCTGATCAGGCACGAGTCACGAAGCTGAGCAGGGATTAAGCATGCAGCTGAGCAAGCGCTAATCCCTTGATTCAGCAGACCCTGATCACGTGACTGAGCAGGCCCTGATCACGTGGCTGAGCATGCACTGATCACGTGACTGAGCATGCACTGATCACGTGACTGAGAGGCACTGATCACGTGACTGAGAGGCACTGATCACGTGACTGAGAGGCGCTGATCACGTGACTGAGGGGCGCTGATCACGTGACTGAGAGGCGCTGATCACGTGACTGAGGGGCGCTGATCACGTGACTGAGAGGCGCTGATCACGTGGCTATCATGCACTGATCACGTGCTTCAGGAGGCAATAATCAAAGAGCTGAGCAGGCACTAATCACTTGGCTAAGAGGGCACTAATCACGGAGAGGAGCAGGAAATCGTCAAGGAGCTGAGCAAACTGTAATGAAGTGGTTAAGCAGACTCTAAACACGTGACACAGCAGGCTCTACACCCGTGACTGAGCAGACACAATTTGGGCAGCTCAGCAGACACAAATGGTGCAGCTCAGCAGACACCAATCATGCAGCTCAGCAGGCAATACTCATGGAGCTGAGCAGGCAGGAATCACTCAGTTCAGCAGGCAAAGATCAAGGAGCTGAGCAGGCACGAATCTCGCAGCTCAGCTAGCAAAAATCAAGGAGCTGAACAGACTGCCATTAAGTGGCTAAGCAGACTCTAAACACGTGACTCAGCAGGCTTGACACCCGTGACTGAGCAGACACGAATCTTGCAGCCCAGCAGACAATACTCCTGGAGCTGAGCAGGCAGGAATCACGCAGCTCAGCAGACAGTAATCAAGGAGCTGAGCAGGCACGAATCACGCAGCTCAGCAGGCAATAATCCTGGAGCTGAGCAAGCAGGAATCACGCAGCTCAGCAGGCAATAATCAAGAAGCAGAGCAGGCAGGAATCAGGCAGCTCAGCAGCCAATAAGCAAGAAGCTAGCAGTCAGGAATCGCGCAGCTCAGCAGGCAATAAATATGGAGCTGAGCAAGCAGGAATCACGCAGCTCAGCAGGCAATAATCAAGAAGCTGAGCAGGCAGGAATCGCGCAGCTCAGCAGGCAATAATCACGGAGCTGAGCTGGCAGGAATCAGGCAACTCAGCAGGCAATACTCACGGACCTGAGCAGGCAGTAATCACGCAACTTAGCAGGCAATAATAATTGGAGCTGAAGGCTGTAATGAACTGGATAAGCAGACTCTAATCACGTGATTCAGCCGGCTCCTCTCTGGGGACTGAGCAGGCACTTATTATGCAGCTCAGCAAGCAAAAATCATGGAGCTGAGCAAGCAGGAATCACGCAGCTCAGCAGGCAATAATCATGGAGCTGAGCAAACAGGAATCACGCAGCTCAGCATGCAATAATCAAGAAGCTGAGCAGGCAGGAATCACGCAGCTCAGCAGGCAATAAATATGGAGCTGAGCAAGCAGGAATCACGCAGCTCAGCAGGCAATAATCAAGAAGCTGAGCAGGCAGGAATCACGCAGCTTAGCAGGCAATAATCATGGAGCTGAGCAGACTGTAATGAAGTGGCTAAGCAGACTCTAATCACGTCACTCAGCCGGCTCCTAACCCGGTCTTGAGCAGGCACTAATCACGCAGCTGAGCAGGGACTAATCACACAGCTGATCAGGCAGGAGTCACGCAGCTGAGCAGGGATTAAGCATGCAGCTGAGCAAGCGCTAATCCCTTGATTCAGCAGACCCTGATCACGTGACTGAGCAGGCCCTGATCACGTGGCTGAGCATGCACTGATCACGTGACTGAGCATGCACTGATCACGTGACTGAGAGGCACTGATCACGTGACTGAGAGGCACAGATCACGTGACTGAGCATGCACTGATCACGTGACTGAGAGGCACTGATCACGTGACTGAGAGGCGCTGATCACGTGACTGAGGGGCGCTGATCACGTGACTGAGAGGCGCTGATCACGTGACTGAGAGGCACTGATCACATGACTGAGAGGCGCTGATCACGTGACTGAGAGGCGCTGATCACGTGACTGAGGGGCGCTGATCACATGACTGAGAGGCGCTGATCACGTGACTGAGAGGCGCTGATCACGTGACTGAGGGGCGCTGATCACGTGACTGAGAGGCGCTGATCACGTGGCTATCATGCACTGATCACGTGCTTCAGGAGGCAATAATCAAAGAGCTGAGCAGGCACTAATCACTTGGCTAAGAGGGCACTAATCACGGAGAGGAGCAGGAAATCGTCAAGGAGCTGAGCAAACTGTAATGAAGTGGTTAAGCAGACTCTAAACACGTGACGCAGCAGGCTCTACACCCGTGACTGAGCAGACACAATTTGGGCAGCTCAGCAGACACCAATGGTGCAGCTCAGCAGACACAAATGGTGCAGCTCAGCAGACACCAATCATGCAGCTCAGCAGGCAATACTCATGGAGCTGAGCATGCAGGAATCACTCAGCTCAGCAGGCAAAGATCATGGAGCTGAGCAGACTGCCATTAAGTGGCTAAGCAGACTCTAAACACGTGACTCAGCAGGCTCTACACCCGTGACTGAGCAGACACAATTTGGGCAGCTCAGCAGACACCAATGGTGCAGCTCAGCAGACACAAATGGTGCAGCTCAGCAGACACCAATCATGCAGCTCAGCAGGCAATACTCATGGAGCTGAGCAGGCAGGAATCACTCAGCTCAGCAGGCAAAGATCAAGGAGCTGAGCAGGCACGAATCTCGCAGCTCAGCTGGCAAAATCAAGGAGCTGAGCAGACTGCCATTAAGTGGCTAAGCAGACTCTAAACACGTGACTCAGCAGGCTTGACACCCGTGACTGAGCACACACGAATCTTGCAGCCCAGCAGACAATACTCCTGGAGCTGAGCAGGCAGGAATCACGCAGCTCAGCAGACAGTAATCAAGGAGCTGAGCAGGCACGAATCACGCAGCTCAGCAGGCAATAATCCTGGAGCTGAGCAAGCAGGAATCACGCAGCTCAGCAGGCAATAATGAAGAAGCAGACCAGGCAGGAATCAGGCAGCTCAGCAGCCAATAAGCAAGAAGCTAGCAGTCAGGAATCGCGCAGCTCAGCAGGCAATAATCATGGAGCTGAGCTGGCAGGAATCACGCAACTCAGCAGGCAATACTCACGGACCTGAGCAGGCAGGAATCACGCAACTTAGCAGGCAATAATAATAGGAGCTGAAGGCTGTAATGAACTGGATAAGCAGACTCTAATCACGTGATTCAGCCGGCTCCTCTCTGGGGACTGAGCAGGCACTTATTATGCAGCTCAGCAAGCAAAAATCATGGAGCTGAGCAAGCAGAAATCACGCAGCTCAGCATGCAATAATCAAGAAGCTGAGCAGGCAGGAATCACGCAGCTCAGCAGGCAATAAATATGGAGCTGAGCAAGCAGGAATCACGCAGCTCAGCAGGCAATAATCAAGAAGCTGAGCAGGCAGGAATCACGCAGCTTAGCAGGCAATAATCATGGAGCTGAGCAGACTGTAATGAAGTGGCTAAGCAGACTCTAATCACGTCACTCAGCCGGCTCCTAACCCGGTCTTGAGCAGGCACTAATCACGCAGCTGAGCAGGGACTAATCACACAGCTGATCAGGCACGAGTCAGGCAGCTGAGCAGGGATTAAGCATGCAGCTGAGCAAGCGCTAATCCCTTGATTCAGCAGACCCTGATCACGTGACTGAGCAGGCCCTGATCACGTGGCTGAGCATGCACTGATCACGTGACTGAGCATGCACTGATCACGTGACTGAGAGGCACTGATCACGTGACTGAGAGGCACTGATCACGTGACTGAGCATGCACTGATCACGTGACTGAGAGGCACTGATCACGTGACTGAGAGGCGCTGATCACGTGACTGAGGGGCGCTGATCACGTGACTGAGAGGCGCTGATCACGTGGCTATCATGCACTGATCACGTGCTTCAGGAGGCAATAATCAAAGAGCTGAGCAGGCACTAATCACTTGGCTAAGAGGGCACTAATCACGGAGAGGAGCAGGAAATCGTCAAGGAGCTGAGCAAACTGTAATGAAGTGGTTAAGCAGACTCTAAACACGTGACGCAGCAGGCTCTACACCCGTGACTGAGCAGACACAATTTGGGCAGCTCAGCAGACACCAATGGTGCAGCTCAGCAGACACAAATGGTGCAGCTCAGCAGACACCAATCATGCAGCTCAGCAGGCAATACTCATGGAGCTGAGCAGGCAGGAATCACACAGCTCAGCAGGCAAAGATCAAGGAGCTGAGCAGGCACGAATCTCGCAGCTCAGCTGGCAAAAATCAAGGAGCTGAGCAGACTGCCATTAAGTGGCTAAGCAGACTCTTAACACGTGACTCAGCAGGCTTGACAACCCGTGACTGAGCACACACGAATCTTGCAGCCCAGCAGACAATACTCCTGGAGCTGAGCAGGCAGGAATCACGCAGCTCAGCAGACAGTAATCAAGGAGCTGAGCAGGCACGAATCACGCAGCTCAGCAGGCAATAATCCTGGAGCTGAGCAAGCAGGAATCACGCAGCTCAGCAGGCAATAATCAAGAAGCAGAGCAGGCAGGAATCAGGCAGCTCAGCAGCCAAGAAGCAAGAAGCTAGCAGTCAGGAATCGCGCAGCTCAGCAGGCAATAATCATGGAGCTGTGCTGGCAGGAATCACGCAACTCAGCAGGCAATAATAATTGGAGCTGAAGGCTGTAATGAACTGCATAAGCAGACTCTAATCACGTGATTCAGCCGGCTCCTCTCTGGGGACTGAGCAGGCACTTATTATGCAGCTCAGCAAGCAAAAATCATGGAGCTGAGCAAGCAGGAATCACGGAGCTCAGCAGACAATAATCATGGAGCTGAGCAAACAGGAATCACGCAGCTCAGCATGCAATAATCAAGAAGCTGAGCAGGCAGGAATCACGCAGCTCAGCAGGCAATAAATATGGAGCTGAGCAAGCAGGAATCACGCAGCTCAGCAGGCAATAATCAAGAAGCTGAGCAGGCAGGAATCACGCAGCTTAGCAGGCAATAATCATGGAGCTGAGCAGACTGTAATGAAGTGGCTAAGCAGACTCTAATCACGTCACTCAGCCGGCTCCTAACCCGGTCTTGAGCAGGCACTAATCACGCAGCTGAGCAGGGACTAATCACACAGCTGATCAGGCACGAGTCAGGCAGCTGAGCAGGGATTAAGCATGCAGCTGAGCAAGCGCTAATCCCTTGATTCAGCAGACCCTGATCACGTGACTGAGCAGGCCCTGATCACGTGGCTGAGCATGCACTGATCACGTGACTGAGCATGCACTGATCACGTGACTGAGAGGCACTGATCACGTGACTGAGAGGCACTGATCACGTGACTGAGAGACGCTGATCACGTGACTGAGGGGCGCTGATCACGTGACTGAGAGGCGCTGATCACGTGACTGAGGGGCGCTGATCACGTGACTGAGAGACGCTGATCACGTGGCTATCATGCACTGATCACGTGCTTCAGGAGGCAATAATCAAAGAGCTGAGCAGGCACTAAACACTTGGCTAAGAGGGCACTAATCACGGAGAGGAGCAGGAAATCGTCAAGGAGCTGAGCAAACTGTAATGAAGTGGTTAAGCAGACTCTAAACACGTGACGCAGCAGGCTCTACACCCGTGACTGAGCAGACACAATTTGGGCAGCTCAGCAGACACCAATGGTGCAGCTCAGCAGACACAAATGGTGCAGCTCAGCAGACACCAATCATGCAGCTCAGCAGGCAATACTCATGGAGCTGAGCAGGCAGGAATCACTCAGCTCAGTAGGCAAAGATCAAGGAGCTGAGCAGGCACGAATCTCGCAGCTCAGCTGGCAAAAATCAAGGAGCTGAGCAGACTGCCATTAAGTGGCTAAGCAGACTCTAAACACGTGACTCAGCATTCTTGACACCCGTGACTGAGCACACACGAATCTTGCAGCCCAGCAGACAATACTCCTGGAGCTGAGCAGGCAGGAATCACGCAGCTCAGCAGACAGTAATCAAGGAGCTGAGCAGGCACGAATCACGCAGCTCAGCAGGCAATAATCCTGGAGCTGAGCAAGCAGGAATCACGCAGCTCAGCAGGCAATAATCAAGAAGCAGAGCAGGCAGGAATCAGGCAGCTCAGCAGCCTAGAAGTAAGAAGCTAGCAGTCAGGAATCGCGCAGCTCAGCAGGCAATAATCATAGAGCTGAGCTGGCAGGAATCATGCAACTCAGCAGGCAATAATAATTGGAGCTGAAGGCTGTAATGAACTGGATAAGCAGACTCTAATCACGTGATTCAGCCGGCTCCTCTCTAGGGACTGAGCAGGCACTTATTATGCAGCTCAGCAAGCAAAAATCATGGAGCTGAGCAAGCAGGAATCACGCAGATCAGCATGCAATCATCAAGAAGCTGAGCAGGCAGGAATCACGCAGCTCAGCAGGCAATAAATATGGAGCTGAGCAAGCAGGAATCACGCAGCTCAGCAGGCAATAATCAAGAAGCTGAGTAGGCAGGAATCACGCAGCTCAGCAGGCAATAAATATGGAGCTGAGCAAGCAGGAATCACGCAGCTCAGCAGGCAATAATCAAGAAGCTGAGCAGGCAGGAATCACGCAGCTTAGCAGGCAATAATCATGGAGCTGAGCAGACTGTAATGAAGTGGCTAAGCAGACTCTAATCACGTCACTCAGCCGGCTCCTAACCCGGTCTTGAGCAGGCACTAATCACGCAGCTGAGCAGGGACTAATCACACAGCTGATCAGGCACGAGTCAGGCAGCTGAGCAGGGATTAAGCATGCAGCTGAGCAAGCGCTAATCCCTTGATTCAGCAGACCCTGATCACGTGACTGAGCAGGCCCTGATCACGTGGCTGAGCATGCACTGATCACGTGACTGAGCATGCACTGATCACGTGACTGAGAGGCACTGATCACGTGACTGAGAGGCACTGATCACGTGACTGAGCATGCACTGATCACGTGACTGAGAGGCACTGATCACGTGACTGAGAGGCGCTGATCACGTGACTGAGCGGCGCTGATCACGTGACTGAGAGGCGCTGATCACGTGGCTATCATGCACTGATCACGTGCTTCAGGAGGCAATAATCAAAGAGCTGAGCAGGCACTAATCACTTGGCTAAGAGGGCACTAATCACGGAGAGGAGCAGGAAATCGTCAAGGAGCTGAGCAAACTGTAATGAAGTGGTTAAGCAGACTCTAAACACGTGACGCAGCAGGCTCTACACCCGTGACTGAGCAGACACAATTTGGGCAGCTCAGCAGACACCAATGGTGCAGCTCAGCAGACACAAATGGTGCAGCTCAGCAGACACCAATTATGCAGGCCAGCAGACAATACTCCTGGAGCTGAGCAGGCAGGAATCACGCAGCTCAGCAGACAGTAATCAAGGAGCTGAGCAGGCACGAATCACGCAGCTCAGCAGGCAATAATCCTGGAGCTGAGCAAGCAGGAATCACGCAGCTCAGCAGGCAATAATCAAGAAGCAGAGCAGGCAGGAATCAGGCAGCTCAGCAGCCAAGAAGCAAGAAGCTAGCAGTCAGGAATCGCGCAGCTCAGCAGGCAATAATCATGGAGCTGAGCTGGCAGGAATCACGCAACTCAGCAGGCAATAATAATTGGAGCTGAAGGCTGTAATGAACTGGATAAGCAGACTCTAATCACGTGATTCAGCCGGCTCCTCTCTGGGGACTGAGCAGGCACTTATTATGCAGCTCAGCAAGCAAAAATCATGGAGCTGAGCAAGCAGGAATCACGCAGATCAGCATGCAATCATCAAGAAGCTGAGCAGGCAGGAATCACGCAGCTCAGCAGGCAATAAATATGGAGCTGAGCAAGCAGGAATCACGCAGCTCAGCAGGCAATAATCAAGAAGCTGAGTAGGCAGGAATCACGCAGCTCAGCAGGCAATAAATATGGAGCTGAGCAAGCAGGAATCACGCAGCTCAGCAGCCAATAAGCAAGAAGCAGAGCAGGCAGGAATCAGGCAGCTCAGCAGCCAATAAGCAAGAAGCTAGCAGTCAGGAATCGCGCAGCTCAGCAGGCAATAATCATGGAGCTGAGCTGGCAGGAATCACGCAACTCAGCAGGCAATACTCACGGACCTGAGCAGGCAGGAATCACGCAACTTAGCAGGCAATAATAATTGGAGCTGAAGGCTGTAATGAACTGGATAAGCAGACTCTAATCACGTGATTCAGCCGGCTCCTCTCTGGGGACTGAGCAGGCACTTATTATGCAGCTCAGCAAGCAAAAATCATGGAGCTGAGCAAGCAGAAATCACGCAGCTCAGCATGCAATAATCAAGAAGCTGAGCAGGCAGGAATCACGCAGCTCAGCAGGCAATAAATATGGAGCTGAGCAAGCAGGAATCACGCAGCTCAGCAGGCAATAATCAAGAAGCTGAGCAGGCAGGAATCACGCAGCTTAGCAGGCAATAATCATGGAGCTGAGCAGACTGTAATGAAGTGGCTAAGCAGACTCTAATCACGTCACTCAGCCGGCTCCTAACCCGGTCTTGAGCAGGCACTAATCACGCAGCTGAGCAGGGACTAATCACACAGCTGATCAGGCACGAGTCAGGCAGCTGAGCAGGGATTAAGCATGCAGCTGAGCAAGCGCTAATCCCTTGATTCAGCAGACCCTGATCACGTGACTGAGCGGGCCCTGATCACGTGGCTGAGCATGCACTGATCACGTGACTGAGCATGCACTGATCACGTGACTGAGAGGCACTGATCACGTGACTGAGAGGCACTGATCACGTGACTGAGCATGCACTGATCACGTGACTGAGAGGCACTGATCACGTGACTGAGAGGCGCTGATCACGTGACTGAGGGCGCTGATCACGTGACTGAGAGGCGCTGATCACGTGGCTATCATGCACTGATCACGTGCTTCAGGAGGCAATAATCAAAGAGCTGAGCAGGCACTAATCACTTGGCTAAGAGGGCACTAATCACGGAGAGGAGCAGGAAATCGTCAAGGAGCTGAGCAAACTGTAATGAAGTGGTTAAGCAGACTCTAAACACGTGACGCAGCAGGCTCTACACCCGTGACTGAGCAGACACAATTTGGGCAGCTCAGCAGACACCAATGGTGCAGCTCAGCAGACACAAATGGTGCAGCTCAGCAGACACCAATCATGCAGCTCAGCAGGCAATACTCATGGAGCTGAGCAGGCAGGAATCACACAGCTCAGCAGGCAAAGATCAAGGAGCTGAGCAGGCACGGATCTCGCAGCTCAGCTGGCAAAAATCAAGGAGCTGAGCAGACTGCCATTAAGTGGCTAAGCAGACTCTTAACACGTGACTCAGCAGGCTTGACAACCCGTGACTGAGCACACACGGATCTTGCAGCCCAGCAGACAATACTCCTGGAGCTGAGCAGGCAGGAATCACGCAGCTCAGCAGACAGTAATCAAGGAGCTGAGCGGGCACGAATCACGCAGCTCAGCAGGCAATAATCCTGGAGCTGAGCAAGCAGGAATCACGCAGCTCAGCAGGCAATAATCAAGAAGCAGAGCAGGCAGGAATCAGGCAGCTCAGCAGCCAAGAAGCAAGAAGCTAGCAGTCAGGAATCGCGCAGCTCAGCAGGCAATAATCATGGAGCTGTGCTGGCAGGAATCACGCAACTCAGCAGGCAATAATAATTGGAGCTGAAGGCTGTAATGAACTGCATAAGCAGACTCTAATCACGTGATTCAGCCGGCTCCTCTCTGGGGACTGAGCAGGCACTTATTATGCAGCTCAGCAAGCAAAAATCATGGAGCTGAGCAAGCAGGAATCACGGAGCTCAGCAGACAATAATCATGGAGCTGAGCAAACAGGAATCACGCAGCTCAGCATGCAATAATCAAGAAGCTGAGCAGGCAGGAATCACGCAGCTCAGCAGGCAATAAATATGGAGCTGAGCAAGCAGGAATCACGCAGCTCAGCAGGCAATAATCAAGAAGCTGAGCAGGCAGGAATCACGCAGCTTAGCAGGCAATAATCATGGAGCTGAGCAGACTGTAATGAAGTGGCTAAGCAGACTCTAATCACGTCACTCAGCCGGCTCCTAACCCGGTCTTGAGCAGGCACTAATCACGCAGCTGAGCAGGGACTAATCACACAGCTGATCAGGCACGAGTCAGGCAGCTGAGCAGGGATTAAGCATGCAGCTGAGCAAGCGCTAATCCCTTGATTCAGCAGACCCTGATCACGTGACTGAGCAGGCCCTGATCACGTGGCTGAGCATGCACTGATCACGTGACTGAGCATGCACTGATCACGTGACTGAGAGGCACTGATCACGTGACTGAGAGGCACTGATCACGTGACTGAGAGACGCTGATCACGTGACTGAGAGGCGCTGATCACGTGACTGAGAGGCGCTGATCACGTGACTGAGGGGCGCTGATCACGTGACTGAGAGGCGCTGATCACGTGGCTATCATGCACTGATCACGTGCTTCAGGAGGCAATAATCAAAGAGCTGAGCAGGCACTAAACACTTGGCTAAGAGGGCACTAATCACGGAGAGGAGCAGGAAATCGTCAAGGAGCTGAGCAAACTGTAATGAAGTGGTTAAGCAGACTCTAAACACGTGACGCAGCAGGCTCTACACCCGTGACTGAGCAGACACAATTTGGGCAGCTCAGCAGACACCAATGGTGCAGCTCAGCAGACACAAATGGTGCAGCTCAGCAGACACCAATCATGCAGCTCAGCAGGCAATACTCATGGAGCTGAGCAGGCAGGAATCACTCAGCTCAGTAGGCAAAGATCAAGGAGCTGAGCAGGCACGAATCTCGCAGCTCAGCTGGCAAAAATCAAGGAGCTGAGCAGACTGCCATTAAGTGGCTAAGCAGACTCTAAACACGTGACTCAGCATTCTTGACACCCGTGACTGAGCACACACGAATCTTGCAGCCCAGCAGACAATACTCCTGGAGCTGAGCAGGCAGGAATCACGCAGCTCAGCAGACAGTAATCAAGGAGCTGAGCAGGCACGAATCACGCAGCTCAGCAGGCAATAATCCTGGAGCTGAGCAAGCAGGAATCACGCAGCTCAGCAGGCAATAATCAAGAAGCAGAGCAGGCAGGAATCAGGCAGCCCAGCAGCCTAGAAGTAAGAAGCTAGCAGTCAGGAATCGCGCAGCTCAGCAGGCAATAATCATGGAGCTGAGCTGGCAGGAATCATGCAACTCAGCAGGCAATAATAATTGGAGCTGAAGGCTGTAATGAACTGGATAAGCAGACTCTAATCACGTGATTCAGCCGGCTCCTCTCTAGGGACTGAGCAGGCACTTATTATGCAGCTCAGCAAGCAAAAATCATGGAGCTGAGCAAGCAGGAATCACGCAGATCAGCATGCAATCATCAAGAAGCTGAGCAGGCAGGAATCACGCAGCTCAGCAGGCAATAAATATGGAGCTGAGCAAGCAGGAATCACGCAGCTCAGCAGGCAATAATCAAGAAGCTGAGTAGGCAGGAATCACGCAGCTCAGCAGGCAATAAATATGGAGCTGAGCAAGCAGGAATCACGCAGCTCAGCAGGCAATAATCAAGAAGCTGAGCAGGCAGGAATCACGCAACTTAGCAGGCAATAATCATGGAGCTGAGCAGACTGTAATGAAGTGGCTAAGCAGACTCTAATCACGTCACTCAGCCGGCTCCTAACCCGGTCTTGAGCAGGCACTAATCACGCAGCTGAGCAGGGACTAATCACACAGCTGATCAGGCACGAGTCAGGCAGCTGAGCAGGGATTAAGCATGCAGCTGAGCAAGCGCTAATCCCTTGATTCAGCAGACCCTGATCACGTGACTGAGCAGGCCCTGATCACGTGGCTGAGCATGCACTGATCACGTGACTGAGCATGCACTGATCACGTGACTGAGAGGCACTGATCACGTGACTGAGAGGCACTGATCACGTGACTGAGCATGCACTGATCACGTGACTGAGAGGCACTGATCACGTGACTGAGAGGCGCTGATCACGTGACTGAGGAGCGCTGATCACGTGACTGAGAGGCGCTGATCACGTGGCTATCATGCACTGATCACGTGCTTCAGGAGGCAATAATCAAAGAGCTGAGCAGGCACTAATCACTTGGCTAAGAGGGCACTAATCACGGAGAGGAGCAGGAAATCGTCAAGGAGCTGAGCAAACTGTAATGAAGTGGTTAAGCAGACTCTAAACACGTGACGCAGCAGGCTCTACACCCGTGACTGAGCAGACACAATTTGGGCAGCTCAGCAGACACCAATGGTGCAGCTCAGCAGACACAAATGGTGCAGCTCAGCAGACACCAATTATGCAGGCCAGCAGACAATACTCCTGGAGCTGAGCAGGCAGGAATCACTCAGCTCAGCAGGCAATTATCAAGGAGCTGAGCAGGCACGAATCACGCAGCTCAGCAGGCAATAATCCTGGAGCTGAGCAAGCAGGAATCACGCAGCTCAGCAGGCAATAATCAAGAAGCAGAGCAGGCAGGAATCAGGCAGCTCAGCAGCCAAGAAGCAAGAAGCTAGCAGTCAGGAATCGCGCAGCTCAGCAGGCAATAATCATGGAGCTGAGCTGGCAGGAATCACGCAACTCAGCAGGCAATAATAATTGGAGCTGAAGGCTGTAATGAACTGGATAAGCAGACTCTAATCACGTGATTCAGCCGGCTCCTCTCTGGGGACTGAGCAGGCACTTATTATGCAGCTCAGCAAGCAAAAATCATGGAGCTGAGCAAGCAGGAATCACGCAGATCAGCATGCAATCATCAAGAAGCTGAGCAGGCAGGAATCACGCAGCTCAGCAGGCAATAAGCATGGAGCTGAGCAAGCAGGAATCACGCAGCTCAGCAGGCAATAATCAAGAAGCTGAGTAGGCAGGAATCACGCAGCTCAGCAGGCAATAAATATGGAGCTGAGCAAGCAGGAATCACGCAGCTCAGCAGGCAATAATCAAGAAGCTGAGCAGGCAGGAATCACGCAGCTTAGCAGGCAATAATCATGGAGCTGAGCAGACTGTAATGAAGTGGCTAAGCAGACTCTAATCACGTCACTCAGCCGGCTCCTAACCCGGTCTTGAGCAGGCACTAATCACGCAGCTGAGCAGGGACTAATCACACAGCTGATCAGGCACGAGTCAGGCAGCTGAGCGGGGATTAAGCATGCAGCTGAGCAAGCGCTAATCCCTTGATTCAGCAGACCCTGATCACGTGACTGAGCAGGCCCTGATCACGTGGCTGAGCATGCACTGATCACGTGACTGAGCATGCACTGATCACGTGACTGAGAGGCACTGATCACGTGACTGAGAGGCACTGATCACGTAACTGAGCATGCACTGATCACGTGACTGAGAGGCACTGATCACGTGACTGAGAGGCGCTGATCACGTGACTGCGAGGCGCTGATCACGTGGCTATCATGCACTGATCACGTGCTTCAGGAGGCAATAATCAAAGAGCTGAGCAGGCACTAATCACTTGGCTAAGAGGGCACTAATCACGGAGAGGAGCAGGAAATCGTCAAGGAGCTGAGCAAACTGTAATGAAGTGGTTAAGCAGACTCTAAACACGTGACGCAGCAGGCTCTACACCCGTGACTGAGCAGACACAATTTGGGCAGCTCAGCAGACACCAATGGTGCAGCTCAGCAGACACAAATGGTGCAGCTCAGCAGACACCAATCATGCAGCTCAGCAGGCAATACTCATGGAGCTGAGCAGGCAGGAATCACTCAGCTCAGCAGGCAAAGATCAAGGAGCTGAGCAGGCACGAATCTCGCAGCTCAGCTGGCAAAAATCAAGGAGCTGAGCAGACTGCCATTAAGTGGCTAAGCAGACTCTAAACACGTGACTCAGCAGGCTTGACACCCGTGACTGAGCACACACGAATCTTGCAGCCCAGCAGACAATACTCCTGGAGCTGAGCAGGCAGGAATCACGCAGCTCAGCAGACAGTAATCAAGGAGCTGAGCAGGCACGAATCACCCAGCTCAGCAGGCAATAATCCTGGAGCTGAGCAAGCAGGAATCACGCAGCTCAGCAGGCAATAATCAAGAAGCAGAGCAGGCAGGAATCAGGCAGCTCAGCAGCCAAGAAGCAAGAAGCTAGCAGTCAGGAATCGCGCAGCTCAGCAGGCAATAATCATGGAGCTGAGCTGGCAGGAATCACGCAACTCAGCAGGCAATACTCACGGACCTGAGCAGGCAGGAATCACGCAACTTAGCAGGCAATAATAATTGGAGCTGAAGGCTGTAATGAACTGGATAAGCAGACTCTAATCACGTGATTCAGCCGGCTCCTCTCTGGGGACTGAGCAGGCACTTATTATGCAGCTCAGCAAGCAAAAATCATGGAGCTGAGCAAGCAGGAATCACGCAGCTCAGCAGGCAATAATCATGGAGCTGAGCAAGCAGGAATCACGCAGCTCAGCATGCAATAATCAAGTAGCTGAGCAGGCAGGAATCACGCAGCTCAGCAGGCAATAAATATGGAGCTGAGCAAGCAGGAATCACGCAGCTCAGCAGGCAATAATCAAGAAGCTGAGCAGGCAGGAATCACGCAGCTTAGCAGGCAATAATCATGGAGCTGAGCAGACTGTAATGAAGTGGCTAAGCAGACTCTAATCACGTCACTCAGCCGGCTCCTAACCCGGTCTTGAGCAGGCACTAATCACGCAGCTGAGCAGGGACTAATCACACAGCTGATCAGGCACGAGTCAGGCAGCTGAGCAGGGATTAAGCATGCAGCTGAGCAAGCGCTAATCCCTTGATTCAGCAGACCCTGATCACGTGACTGAGCAGGCCCTGATCACGTGGCTGAGCATGCACTGATCACGTGACTGAGCATGCACTGATCACGTGACTGAGAGGCACTGATCACGTGACTGAGAGGCACTGATCACGTGACTGAGCATGCACTGATCACGTGACTGAGAGGCACTGATCACGTGACTGAGAGGCGCTGATCACGTGACTGAGGGGCGCTGATCACGTGACTGAGAGGCGCTGATCACGTGGCTATCATGCACTGATCACGTGCTTCAGGAGGCAATAATCAAAGAGCTGAGCAGGCACTAATCACTTGGCTAAGAGGGCACTAATCACGGAGAGGAGCAGGAAATCGTCAAGGAGCTGAGCAAACTGTAATGAAGTGGTTAAGCAGACTCTAAACACGTGACGCAGCAGGCTCTACACCCGTGACTGAGCAGACACAATTTGGGCAGCTCAGCAGACACCAATGGTGCAGCTCAGCAGACACAAATGGTGCAGCTCAGCAGACACCAATCATGCAGCTCAGCAGGCAATACTCATGGAGCTGAGCTGGCAGGAATCACACAGCTCAGCAGGCAAAGATCAAGGAGCTGAGCAGGCACGAATCTCGCAGCTCAGCTGGCAAAAATCAAGGAGCTGAGCAGACTGCCATTAAGTGGCTAAGCAGACTCTAAACACGTGACTCAGCAGGCTTGACACCCGTGACTGAGCACACACGAATCTTGCAGCCCAGCAGACAATACTCCTGGAGCTGAGCAGGCAGGAATCACGCAGCTCAGCAGACAGTAATCAAGGAGCTGAGCAGGCACGAATCACGCAGCTCAGCAGGCAATAATCCTGGAGCTGAGCAAGCAGGAATCACGCAGCTCAGCAGGCAATAATCAAGAAGCAGAGCAGGCAGGAATCAGGCAGCTCAGCAGCCAATAAGCAAGAAGCTAGCAGTCAGGAATCGCGCAGCTCAGCAGGCAATAATCATGGAGCTGAGCTGGCAGGAATCACGCAACTCAGCAGGCAATAAATGGAGCTGAAGGCTGGAATGAACTGGATAAGCAGACTCTAATCACGTGATTCAGCCTGCTCCTCTCTGGGGACTGAGCAGGCACTAATCACGCAGCTCAGCAAGCAAAAATCATGGAGCTGAGCAGGCAGGAATCACGCAGCTCAGCAAGCAATCATCATGGAGCTGAGCAGGCAGGAATCACGCAGCTCAGCAGGCAATAATTATGGAGCTGAGCAAGCAGGAATCACGCAGCTCAGCATGCAATAATCAAGAAGCTGAGCAGGCAGGAATCACGCAGCTCAGCAGGCAATAAATATGGAGCTGAGCAAGCAGGAATCACGCAGCTCAGCAGGCAATAATCAAGAAGCTGAGCAGGCAGGAATCACGCAGCTTAGCAGGCAATAATCATGGAGCTGAGCAGACTGTAATGAAGTGGCTAAGCAGACTCTAATCACGTCACTCAGCCGGCTCCTAACCCGGTATTGAGCAGGCACTAATCACGCAGCTGAGCAGGGACTAATCACACAGCTGATCAGGCACGAGTCAGGCAGCTGAGCAGGGATTAAGCATGCAGCTGAGCAAGCGCTAATCCCTTGATTCAGCAGACCCTGATCACGTGACTGAGCAGGCCCTGATCACGTGGCTGAGCATGCACTGATCACGTGACTGAGCATGCACTGATCACGTGACTGAGAGGCACTGATCACGTGACTGAGAGGCACTGATCACGTGACTGAGCATGCACTGATCACGTGACTGAGAGGCACTGATCACGTGACTGAGAGGCGCTGATCACGTGACTGAGGGGCGCTGATCACGTGACTGAGAGGCGCTGATCACGTGGCTATCATGCACTGATCACGTGCTTCAGGAGGCAATAATCAAAGAGCTGAGCAGGCACTAATCACTTGGCTAAGAGGGCACTAATCACGGAGAGGAGCAGGAAATCGTCAAGGAGCTGAGCAAACTGTAATGAAGTGGTTAAGCAGACTCTAAACACGTGACGCAGCAGGCTCTACACCCGTGACTGAGCAGACACAATTTGGGCAGCTCAGCAGACACCAATGGTGCAGCTCAGCAGACACAAATGGTGCAGCTCAGCAGACACCAATCATGCAGCTCAGCAGGCAATACTCATGGAGCTGAGCAGGCAGGAATCACTCAGCTCAGCAGGCAAAGATCAAGGAGCTGAGCAGGCACGAATCTCGCAGCTCAGCTGGCAAAAATCAAGGAGCTGAGCAGACTGCCATTAAGTGGCTAAGCAGACTCTAAACACGTGACTCAGCAGGCTTGACACCCGTGACTGAGCACACACGAATCTTGCAGCCCAGCAGACAATACTCCTGGAGCTGAGCAGGCAGGAATCACGCAGCTCAGCAGACAGTAATCAAGGAGCTGAGCAGGCACGAATCACGCAGCTCAGCAGGCAATAATCCTGGAGCTGAGCAAGCAGGAATCACGCAGCTCAGCAGGCAATAATCAAGAAGCAGAGCAGGCAGGAATCAGGCAGCTCAGCAGCCAATAAGCAAGAAGCTAGCAGTCAGGAATCGCGCAGCTCAGCAGGCAATAATCATGGAGCTGAGCTGGCAGGAATCACGCAACTCAGCAGGCAATACTCACGGACCTGAGCAGGCAGGAATCACGCAACTTAGCAGGCAATAATAATTGGAGCTGAAGGCTGTAATGAACTGGATAAGCAGACTCTAATCACGTGATTCAGCCGGCTCCTCTCTGGGGACTGAGCAGGCACTTATTATGCAGCTCAGCAAGCAAAAATCATGGAGCTGAGCAAGCAGGAATCACGCAGCTCAGCAGGCAATAATCAAGAAGCTGAGCAGGCAGGAATCACGCAGCTCAGCAGGCAATAAATATGGAGCTGAGCAAGCAGGAATCACGCAGCTCAGCAGGCAATAATCAAGAAGCTGAGCAGGCAGGAATCACGCAGCTTAGCAGGCAATAATCATGGAGCTGAGCAGACTGTAATGAAGTGGCTAAGCAGACTCTAATCACGTCACTCAGCCGGCTCCTAACCCGGTCTTGAGCAGGCACTAATCCCGCAGCTGAGCAGGGACTAATCACACAGCTGATCAGGCACGAGTCAGGCAGCTGAGCAGGGATTAAGCATGCAGCTGAGCAAGCGCTAATCCCTTGATTCAGCAGACCCTGATCACGTGACTGAGCAGGCCCTGATCACTTGGCTGAGCATGCACTGATCACGTGACTGAGCATGCACTGATCACGTGACTGAGAGGCACTGATCACGTGACTGAGAGGCACTGATCACGTGACTGAGCATGCACTGATCACGTGACTGAGAGGCGCTGATCACGTGACTGAGAGGCGCTGATCACGTGGCTATCATGCACTGATCACGTGCTTCAGGAGGCAATAATCAAAGAGCTGAGCAGGCACTAATCACTTGGCTAAGAGGGCACTAATCACGGAGAGGAGCAGGAAATCGTCAAGGAGCTGAGCAAACTGTAATGAAGTGGTTAAGCAGACTCTAAACACGTGACGCAGCAGGCTCTACACCCGTGACTGAGCAGACACAATTTGGGCAGCTCAGCAGACACCAATGGTGCAGCTCAGCAGACACAAATGGTGCAGCTCAGCAGACACCAATCATGCAGCTCAGCAGGCAATACTCATGGAGCTGAGCAGGCAGGAATCCCTCAGCTCAGCAGGCAAAGATCAAGGAGCTGAGCAGGCACGAATCTCGCAGCTCAGCTGGCAAAAATCAAGGAGCTGTGCAGACTGCCATTAAGTGGCTAAGCAGACTCTAAACACGTGACTCAGCAGGCTTGACACCCGTGACTGAGCACACACGAATCTTGCAGCCCAGCAGACAATACTCCTGGAGCTGAGCAGGCAGGAATCACGCAGCTCAGCAGGCAATAATTATGGAGCTGAGCAAGCAGGAATCACGCAGCTCAGCAGGCAATAATCAAGAAGCTGAGCAGGCAGGAATCACGCAGCTCAGCAGGCAATAATCATGGAGCTGAGCAGACTGTAATGAAGTGGCTAAGCAGACTCTAATCACGTCACTCAGCCAGCTCCTAACCCGGTCTTGAGCAGGCACTAATCCCGCAGCTGAGCAGGGACTAATCACACAGCTGATCAGGCACGAGTCAGGCAGCTGAGCAGGGATTAAGCATGCAGCTGAGCAAGCGCTAATCCCTTGATTCAGCAGACCCTGATCACGTGACTGAGCACGCCCTGATCACGTGGCTGAGCAAGCACTGATCACGTGACTGAGCAGGCACTGATCACGTGACTGAGAGGCACTGATCACGTGACTGAGCATGCACTGATCACGTGACTGAGCATGCACTGATCACGTGACTGAGAGGCACTGATCACGTGACTGAGAGGCACTGATCACGTGACTGAGCATGCACTGATCACGTGACTGAGAGGCACTGATCACGTGACTGAGAGGCGCTGATCACGTGACTGAGAGGCGCTGATCACGTGGCTATCATGCACTGATCACGTGCTTCAGGAGGCAATAATCAAAGAGCTGAGCAGGCACTAATCACTTGGCTAAGAGGGCACTAATCACGGAGAGGAGCAGGAAATCGTCAAGGAGCTGAGCAAACTGTAATGAAGTGGTTAAGCAGACTCTAAACACGTGACGCAGCAGGCTCTACACCCGTGACTGAGCAGACACAATTTGGGCAGCTCAGCAGACACCAATGGTGCAGCTCAGCAGACACAAATGGTGCAGCTCAGCAGACACCAATCATGCAGCTCAGCAGGCAATACTCATGGAGCTGAGCAGGCAGGAATCACTCAGCTCAGCAGGCAAAGATCAAGGAGCTGAGCAGGCACGAATCTCGCAGCTCAGCTGGCAAAAATCAAGGAGCTGAGCAGACTGCCATTAAGTGGCTAAGCAGACTCTAAACACGTGACTCAGCAGGCTTGACACCCGTGACTGAGCACACACGAATCTTGCAGCCCAGCAGACAATACTCCTGGAGCTGAGCAGGCAGGAATCACGCAGCTCAGCAGACAGTAATCAAGGAGCTGAGCAGGCACGAATCACGCAGCTCAGCAGGCAATAATCCTGGAGCTGAGCAAGCAGGAATCACGCAGCTCAGCAGGCAATAATCAAGAAGCAGAGCAGGCAGGAATCAGGCAGCTCAGCAGCCAATAAGCAAGAAGCTAGCAGTCAGGAATCGCGCAGCTCAGCAGGCAATAATCATGGAGCTGAGCTGGCAGGAATCACGCAACTCAGCAGGCAATACTCACGGACCTGAGCAGGCAGGAATCACGCAACTTAGCAGGCAATAATAATTGGAGCTGAAGGCTGTAATGAACTGGATAAGCAGACTCTAATCACGTGATTCAGCCGGCTCCTCTCTGGGGACTGAGCAGGCACTTATTATGCAGCTCAGCAAGCAAAAATCATGGAGCTGAGCAAGCAGGAATCACGCAGCTCAGCAGGCAATAATCATGGAGCTGAGCAAACAGGAATCACGCAGCTCAGCATGCAATAATCAAGAAGCTGAGCAGGCAGGAATCACGCAGCTCAGCAGGCAATAAATATGGAGCTGAGCAAGCAGGAATCACGCAGCTCAGCAGGCAATAATCAAGAAGCTGAGCAGGCAGGAATCACGCAGCTTAGCAGGCAATAATCATGGAGCTGAGCAGACTGTAATGAAGTGGCTAAGCAGACTCTAATCACGTCACTCAGCCGGCTCCTAACCCGGTCTTGAGCAGGCACTAATCACGCAGCTGAGCAGGGACTAATCACACAGCTGATCAGGCACGAGTCAGGCAGCTGAGCAGGGATTAAGCATGCAGCTGAGCAAGCGCTAATCCCTTGATTCAGCAGACCCTGATCACGTGACTGAGCAGGCCCTGATCACGTGGCTGAGCATGCACTGATCACGTGACTGAGCATGCACTGATCACGTGACTGAGAGGCACTGATCACGTGACTGAGAGGCACTGATCACGTGACTGAGCATGCACTGATCACGTGACTGAGAGGCACTGATCACGTGACTGAGAGGCGCTGATCACGTGACTGAGGGGCGCTGATCACGTGACTGAGAGGCGCTGATCACGTGGCTATCATGCACTGATCACGTGCTTCAGGAGGCAATAATCAAAGAGCTGAGCAGGCACTAATCACTTGGCTAAGAGGGCACTAATCACGGAGAGGAGCAGGAAATCGTCAAGGAGCTGAGCAAACTGTAATGAAGTGGTTAAGCAGACTCTAAACACGTGACGCAGCAGGCTCTACACCCGTGACTGAGCAGACACAATTTGGGCAGCTCAGCAGACACCAATGGTGCAGCTCAGCAGACACAAATGGTGCAGCTCAGCAGACACCAATCATGCAGCTCAGCAGGCAATACTCATGGAGCTGAGCTGGCAGGAATCACACAGCTCAGCAGGCAAAGATCAAGGAGCTGAGCAGGCACGAATCTCGCAGCTCAGCTGGCAAAAATCAAGGAGCTGAGCAGACTGCCATTAAGTGGCTAAGCAGACTCTAAACACGTGACTCAGCAGGCTTGACACCCGTGACTGAGCACACACGAATCTTGCAGCCCAGCAGACAATACTCCTGGAGCTGAGCAGGCAGGAATCACGCAGCTCAGCAGACAGTAATCAAGGAGCTGAGCAGGCACGAATCACGCAGCTCAGCAGGCAATAATCCTGGAGCTGAGCAAGCAGGAATCACGCAGCTCAGCAGGCAATAATCAAGAAGCAGAGCAGGCAGGAATCAGGCAGCTCAGCAGCCACTAAGCAAGAAGCTAGCAGTCAGGAATCGCGCAGCTCAGCAGGCAATAATCATGGAGCTGAGCTGGCAGGAATCACGCAACTCAGCAGGCAATAATAATGGAGCTGAAGGCTGTAATGAACTGGATAAGCAGACTCTAATCACGTGATTCAGCCGGCTCCTCTCTGGACTGAGCAGGCACTTATTACGCAGCTCAGCAAGCAAAAATCATGGAGCTGAGCAAGCAGGAATCACGCAGCTCAGCATGCAATCATCAAGAAGCTGAGCAAGCAGGAATCACGCAGCTCAGCAGGCAATAATTATGGAGCTGAGCAAGCAGGAATCACGCAGCTCAGCATGCAATAATCAAGAAGCTGAGCAGGCAGGAATCACGCAGCTCAGCAGGCAATAAATATGGAGCTGAGCAAGCAGGAATCACGCAGCTCAGCAGGCAATAATCAAGAAGCTGAGCAGGCAGGAATCACGCAGCTTAGCAGGCAATAATCATGGAGCTGAGCAGACTGTAATGAAGTGGCTAAGCAGACTCTAATCACGTCACTCAGCCGGCTCCTAACCCGGTCTTGAGCAGGCACTAATCACGCAGCTGAGCAGGGACTAATCACACAGCTGATCAGGCACGAGTCAGGCAGCTGAGCAGGGATTAAGCATGCAGCTGAGCAAGCGCTAATCCCTTGATTCAGCAGACCCTGATCACGTGACTGAGCAGGCCCTGATCACGTGGCTGAGCATGCACTGATCACGTGACTGAGCATGCACTGATCACGTGACTGAGAGGCACTGATCACGTGACTGAGAGGCACTGATCACGTGACTGAGCATGCACTGATCACGTGACTGAGAGGCACTGATCACGTGACTGAGAGGCGCTGATCACGTGACTGAGGGCGCTGATCACGTGACTGAGAGGCGCTGATCACGTGGCTATCATGCACTGATCACGTGCTTCAGGAGGCAATAATCAAAGAGCTGAGCAGGCACTAATCACTTGGCTAAGAGGGCACTAATCACGGAGAGGAGCAGGAAATCGTCAAGGAGCTGAGCAAACTGTAATGAAGTGGTTAAGCAGACTCTAAACACGTGACGCAGCAGGCTCTACACCCGTGACTGAGCAGACACAATTTGGGCAGCTCAGCAGACACCAATGGTGCAGCTCAGCAGACACAAATGGTGCAGCTCAGCAGACACCAATCATGCAGCTCAGCAGGCAATACTCATGGAGCTGAGCAGGCAGGAATCACTCAGCTCAGCAGGCAAAGATCAAGGAGCTGAGCAGGCACGAATCTCGCAGCTCAGCTGGCAAAAATCAAGGAGCTGAGCAGACTGCCATTAAGTGGCTAAGCAGACTCTAAACACGTGACTCAGCAGGCTTGACACCCGTGACTGAGCACACACGAATCTTGCAGCCCAGCAGACAATACTCCTGGAGCTGAGCAGGCAGGAATCACGCAGCTCAGCAGACAGTAATCAAGGAGCTGAGCAGGCACGAATCACGCAGCTCAGCAGGCAATAATCCTGGAGCTGAGCAAGCAGGAATCACGCAGCTCAGCAGGCAATAATCAAGAAGCAGAGCAGGCAGGAATCAGGCAGCTCAGCAGCCAATAAGCAAGAAGCTAGCAGTCAGGAATCGCGCAGCTCAGCAGGCAATAATCATGGAGCTGAGCTGGCAGGAATCACGCAACTCAGCAGGCAATACTCACGGACCTGAGCAGGCAGGAATCACGCAACTTAGCAGGCAATAATAATTGGAGCTGAAGGCTGTAATGAACTGGATAAGCAGACTCTAATCACGTGATTCAGCCGGCTCCTCTCTGGGGACTGAGCAGGCACTTATTATGCAGCTCAGCAAGCAAAAATCATGGAGCTGAGCAAGCAGGAATCACGCAGCTCAGCAGGCAATAATCAAGAAGCTGAGCAGGCAGGAATCACGCAGCTCAGCAGGCAATAAATATGGAGCTGAGCAAGCAGGAATCACGCAGCTCAGCAGGCAATAATCAAGAAGCTGAGCAGGCAGGAATCACGCAGCTTAGCAGGCAATAATCATGGAGCTGAGCAGACTGTAATGAAGTGGCTAAGCAGACTCTAATCACGTCACTCAGCCGGCTCCTAACCCGGTCTTGAGCAGGCACTAATCCCGCAGCTGAGCAGGGACTAATCACACAGCTGATCAGGCACGAGTCAGGCAGCTGAGCAGGGATTAAGCATGCAGCTGAGCAAGCGCTAATCCCTTGATTCAGCAGACCCTGATCACGTGACTGAGCAGGCCCTGATCACTTGGCTGAGCATGCACTGATCACGTGACTGAGCATGCACTGATCACGTGACTGAGAGGCACTGATCACGTGACTGAGAGGCACTGATCACGTGACTGAGCATGCACTGATCACGTGACTGAGAGGCGCTGATCACGTGACTGAGGGGCGCTGATCACGTGGCTATCATGCACTGATCACGTGCTTCAGGAGGCAATAATCAAAGAGCTGAGCAGGCACTAATCACTTGGCTAAGAGGGCACTAATCACGGAGAGGAGCAGGAAATCGTCAAGGAGCTGAGCAAACTGTAATGAAGTGGTTAAGCAGACTCTAAACACGTGACGCAGCAGGCTCTACACCCGTGACTGAGCAGACACAATTTGGGCAGCTCAGCAGACACCAATGGTGCAGCTCAGCAGACACAAATGGTGCAGCTCAGCAGACACCAATCATGCAGCTCAGCAGGCAATACTCATGGAGCTGAGCAGGCAGGAATCCCTCAGCTCAGCAGGCAAAGATCAAGGAGCTGAGCAGGCACGAATCTCGCAGCTCAGCTGGCAAAAATCAAGGAGCTGAGCAGACTGCCATTAAGTGGCTAAGCAGACTCTAAACACGTGACTCAGCAGGCTTGACACCCGTGACTGAGCACACACGAATCTTGCAGCCCAGCAGACAATACTCCTGGAGCTGAGCAGGCAGGAATCACGCAGCTCAGCAGGCAATAATATGGAGCTGAGCAAGCAGGAATCACGCAGCTCAGCAGGCAATAATCAAGAAGCTGAGCAGGCAGGAATCACGCAGCTTAGCAGGCAATAATCATGGAGCTGAGCAGACTGTAATGAAGTGGCTAAGCAGACTCTAATCACGTCACTCAGCCAGCTCCTAACCCGGTCTTGAGCAGGCACTAATCCCGCAGCTGAGCAGGGACTAATCACACAGCTGATCAGGCACGAGTCAGGCAGCTGAGCAGGGATTAAGCATGCAGCTGAGCAAGCGCTAATCCCTTGATTCAGCAGACCCTGATCACGTGACTGAGCAGGCCCTGATCACGTGGCTGAGCATGCACTGATCACGTGACTGAGCAGGCACTGATCACGTGACTGAGAGGCACTGATCACGTGACTGAGCATGCACTGATCACGTGACTGAGCATGCACTGATCACGTGACTGAGAGGCACTGATCACGTGACTGAGAGGCGCTGATCACGTGACTGAGGGGCGCTGATCACGTGACTGAGAGGCGCTGATCACGTGGCTATCATGCACTGATCACGTGCTTCAGGAGGCAATAATCAAAGAGCTGAGCAGGCACTAATCACTTGGCTAAGAGGGCACTAATCACGGAGAGGAGCAGGAAATCGTCAAGGAGCTGAGCAAACTGAAATGAAGTGGTTAAGCAGACTCTAAACACGTGATGCAGCAGGCTCTACACCCGTGACTGAGCAGACACAATTTGGGCAGCTCAGCAGACACCAATGGTGCAGCTCAGCAGACACAAATGGTGCAGCTCAGCAGACACCAATCATGCAGCTCAGCAGGCAATACTCATGGAGCTGAGCAGGCAGGAATCACTCAGCTCAGCAGTCAAAGATCAAGGAGCTGAGCAGGCACGAATCTCGCAGCTCAGCTGGCAAATTCAAGGAGCTGAGCAGACTGCCATTAAGTGGCTAAGCAGACTCTAAACACGTGACTCAGCAGGCTTGACACCCGTGACTGAGCACACACGAATCTTGCAGCCCAGCAGACAATACTCCTGGAGCTGAGCAGGCAGGAATCACGCAGCTCAGCAGACAGTAATCAAGGAGCTGAGCAGGCACGAATCACGCAGCTCAGCAGGCAATAATCCTGGAGCTGAGCAAGCAGGAATCACGCAGCTCAGCAGGCAATAATCAAGAAGCAGAGCAGGCAGGAATCAGGCAGCTCAGCAGCCAATAAGCAAGAAGCTAGCAGTCAGGAATCGCGCAGCTCAGCAGGCAATAATCATGGAGCTGAGCTGGCAGGAATCACGCAACTCAGCAGGCAATACTCACGGACCTGAGCAGGCAGGAATCACGCAACTTAGCAGGCAATAATAATTGGAGCTGAAGGCTGTAATGAACTGGATAAGCAGACTCTAATCACGTGATTCAGCCGGCTCCTCTCTGGGGACTGAGCAGGCACTTATTATGCAGCTCAGCAAGCAAAAATCATGGAGCTGAGCAAGCAGGAATCACGCAGCTCAGCAGGCAATAATCAAGAAGCTGAGCAGGCAGGAATCACGCAGCTCAGCAGGCAATAAATATGGAGCTGAGCAAGCAGGAATCACGCAGCTCAGCAGGCAATAATCAAGAAGCTGAGCAGGCAGGAATCACGCAGCTTAGCAGGCAATAATCATGGAGCTGAGCAGACTGTAATGAAGTGGCTAAGCAGACTCTAATCACGTCACTCAGCCGGCTCCTAACCCGGTCTTGAGCAGGCACTAATCCCGCAGCTGAGCAGGGACTAATCACACAGCTGATCAGGCACGAGTCAGGCAGCTGAGCAGGGATTAAGCATGCAGCTGAGCAAGCGCTAATCCCTTGATTCAGCAGACCCTGATCACGTGACTGAGCAGGCCCTGATCACTTGGCTGAGCATGCACTGATCACGTGACTGAGCATGCACTGATCACGTGACTGAGAGGCACTGATCACGTGACTGAGAGGCACTGATCACGTGACTGAGCATGCACTGATCACGTGACTGAGAGGCGCTGATCACGTGACTGAGGGGCGCTGATCACGTGGCTATCATGCACTGATCACGTGCTTCAGGAGGCAATAATCAAAGAGCTGAGCAGGCACTAATCACTTGGCTAAGAGGGCACTAATCACGGAGAGGAGCAGGAAATCGTCAAGGAGCTGAGCAAACTGTAATGAAGTGGTTAAGCAGACTCTAAACACGTGACGCAGCAGGCTCTACACCCGTGACTGAGCAGACACAATTTGGGCAGCTCAGCAGACACCAATGGTGCAGCTCAGCAGACACAAATGGTGCAGCTCAGCAGACACCAATCATGCAGCTCAGCAGGCAATACTCATGGAGCTGAGCAGGCAGGAATCCCTCAGCTCAGCAGGCAAAGATCAAGGAGCTGAGCAGGCACGAATCTCGCAGCTCAGCTGGCAAAAATCAAGGAGCTGAGCAGACTGCCATTAAGTGGCTAAGCAGACTCTAAACACGTGACTCAGCAGGCTTGACACCCGTGACTGAGCACACACGAATCTTGCAGCCCAGCAGACAATACTCCTGGAGCTGAGCAGGCAGGAATCACGCAGCTCAGCAGGCAATAAATATGGAGCTGAGCAAGCAGGAATCACGCAGCTCAGCAGGCAATAATCAAGAAGCTGAGCAGGCAGGAATCACGCAGCTTAGCAGGCAATAATCATGGAGCTGAGCAGACTGTAATGAAGTGGCTAAGCAGACTCTAATCACGTCACTCAGCCAGCTCCTAACCCGGTCTTGAGCAGGCACTAATCCCGCAGCTGAGCAGGGACTAATCACACAGCTGATCAGGCACGAGTCAGGCAGCTGAGCAGGGATTAAGCATGCAGCTGAGCAAGCGCTAATCCCTTGATTCAGCAGACCCTGATCACGTGACTGAGCAGGCCCTGATCACGTGGCTGAGCATGCACTGATCACGTGACTGAGCAGGCACTGATCACGTGACTGAGAGGCACTGATCACGTGACTGAGCAGGCACTGATCACGTGACTGAGCATGCACTGATCACGTGACTGAGAGGCACTGATCACGTGACTGAGAGGCGCTGATCACGTGACTGAGGGGCGCTGATCACGTGACTGAGAGGCGCTGATCACGTGGCTATCATGCACTGATCACGTGCTTCAGGAGGCAATAATCAAAGAGCTGAGCAGGCACTAATCACTTGGCTAAGAGGGCACTAATCACGGAGAGGAGCAGGAAATCGTCAAGGAGCTGAGCAAACTGAAATGAAGTGGTTAAGCAGACTCTAAACACGTGACGCAGCAGGCTCTACACCCGTGACTGAGCAGACACAATTTGGGCAGCTCAGCAGACACCAATGGTGCAGCTCAGCAGACACAAATGGTGCAGCTCAGCAGACACCAATCATGCAGCTCAGCAGGCAATACTCATGGAGCTGAGCAGGCAGGAATCACTCAGCTCAGCAGTCAAAGATCAAGGAGCTGAGCAGGCACGAATCTCGCAGCTCAGCTGGCAAATTCAAGGAGCTGAGCAGACTGCCATTAAGTGGCTAAGCAGACTCTAAACACGTGACTCAGCAGGCTTGACACCCGTGACTGAGCACACACGAATCTTGCAGCCCAGCAGACAATACTCCTGGAGCTGAGCAGGCAGGAATCACGCAGCTCAGCAGACAGTAATCAAGGAGCTGAGCAGGCACGAATCACGCAGCTCAGCAGGCAATAATCCTGGAGCTGAGCAAGCAGGAATCACGCAGCTCAGCAGGCAATAATCAAGAAGCAGAGCAGGCAGGAATCAGGCAGCTCAGCAGCCAATAAGCAAGAAGCTAGCAGTCAGGAATCGCGCAGCTCAGCAGGCAATAATCATGGAGCTGAGCTGGCAGGAATCACGCAACTCAGCAGGCAATACTCACGGACCTGAGCAGGCAGGAATCACGCAACTTAGCAGGCAATAATAATTGGAGCTGAAGGCTGTAATGAACTGGATAAGCAGACTCTAATCACGTGATTCAGCCGGCTCCTCTCTGGGGACTGAGCAGGCACTTATTATGCAGCTCAGCAAGCAAAAATCATGGAGCTGAGCAAGCAGGAATCACGCAGCTCAGCATGCAATAATCAAGAAGCTGAGCAGGCAGGAATCACGCAGCTCAGCAGGCAATAAATATGGAGCTGAGCAAGCAGGAATCACGCAGCTCAGCAGGCAATAATCAAGAAGCTGAGCAGGCAGGAATCACGCAGCTTAGCAGGCAATAATCATGGAGCTGAGCAGACTGTAATGAAGTGGCTAAGCAGACTCTAATCACGTCACTCAGCCGGCTCCTAACCCGGTCTTGAGCAGGCACTAATCCCGCAGCTGAGCAGGGACTAATCACACAGCTGATCAGGCACGAGTCAGGCAGCTGAGCAGGGATTAAGCATGCAGCTGAGCAAGCGCTAATCCCTTGATTCAGCAGACCCTGATCACGTGACTGAGCAGGCCCTGATCACTTGGCTGAGCATGCACTGATCACGTGACTGAGCATGCACTGATCACGTGACTGAGAGGCACTGATCACGTGACTGAGAGGCACTGATCACGTGACTGAGCATGCACTGATCACGTGACTGAGAGGCGCTGATCACGTGACTGAGAGGCGCTGATCACGTGGCTATCATGCACTGATCACGTGCTTCAGGAGGCAATAATCAAAGAGCTGAGCAGGCACTAATCACTTGGCTAAGAGGGCACTAATCACGGAGAGGAGCAGGAAATCGTCAAGGAGCTGAGCAAACTGTAATGAAGTGGTTAAGCAGACTCTAAACACGTGACGCAGCAGGCTCTACACCCGTGACTGAGCAGACACAATTTGGGCAGCTCAGCAGACACCAATGGTGCAGCTCAGCAGACACAAATGGTGCAGCTCAGCAGACACCAATCATGCAGCTCAGCAGGCAATACTCATAGAGCTGAGCAGGCAGGAATCCCTCAGCTCAGCAGGCAAAGATCAAGGAGCTGAGCAGGCACGAATCTCGCAGCTCAGCTGGCAAAAATCAAGGAGCTGAGCAGACTGCCATTAAGTGGCTAAGCAGACTCTAAACACGTGACTCAGCAGGCTTGACACCCGTGACTGAGCACACACGAATCTTGCAGCCCAGCAGACAATACTCCTGGAGCTGAGCAGGCAGGAATCACGCAGCTCAGCAGGCAATAAATATGGAGCTGAGCAAGCAGGAATCACGCAGCTCAGCAGGCAATAATCAAGAAGCTGAGCAGGCAGGAATCACGCAGCTTAGCAGGCAATAATCATGGAGCTGAGCAGACTGTAATGAAGTGGCTAAGCAGACTCTAATCACGTCACTCAGCCGGCTCCTAACCCGGTCTTGAGCAGGCACTAATCCCGCAGCTGAGCAGGGACTAATCACACAGCTGATCAGGCACGAGTCAGGCAGCTGAGCAGGGATTAAGCATGCAGCTGAGCAAGCGCTAATCCCTTGATTCAGCAGACCCTGATCACGTGACTGAGCAGGCCCTGATCACGTGGCTGAGCATGCACTGATCACGTGACTGAGCATGCACTGATCACGTGACTGAGAGGCACTGATCACGTGACTGAACAGGCACTGATCACGTGACTGAGCATGCACTGATCACGTGACTGAGAGGCACTGATCACGTGACTGAGAGGCGCTGATCACGTGACTGAGGGGCGCTGATCACGTGACTGAGAGGCGCTGATCACGTGGCTATCATGCACTGATCACGTGCTTCAGGAGGCAATAATCAAAGAGCTGAGCAGGCACTAATCACTTGGCTAAGAGGGCACTAATCACGGAGAGGAGCAGGAAATCGTCAAGGAGCTGAGCAAACTGTAATGAAGTGGTTTAGCAGACTCTAAACACGTGACGCAGCAGGCTCTACACCCGTGACTGAGCAGACACAATTTGGGCAGCTCAGCAGACACCAATGGTGCAGCTCAGCAGACACAAATGGTGCAGCTCAGCAGACACCAATCATGCAGCTCAGCAGGCAATACTCATGGAGCTGAGCAGGCAGGAATCACTCAGCTCAGCAGTCAAAGATCAAGGAGCTGAGCAGGCACGAATCTCGCAGCTCAGCTGGCAAAAATCAAGGAGCTGAGCAGACTGCCATTAAGTGGCTAAGCAGACTCTAAACACGTGACTCAGCAGGCTTGACACCCGTGACTGAGCACACACGAATCTTGCAGCCCAGCAGACAATACTCCTGGAGCTGAGCAGGCAGGAATCACGCAGCTCAGCAGACAGTAATCAAGGAGCTGAGCAGGCACGAATCACGCAGCTCAGCAGGCAATAATCCTGGAGCTGAGCAAGCAGGAATCACGCAGCTCAGCAGGCAATAATCAAGAAGCAGAGCAGGCAGGAATCAGGCAGCTCAGCAGCCAATAAGCAAGAAGCTAGCAGTCAGGAATCGCGCAGCTCAGCAGGCAATAATCATGGAGCTGAGCTGGCAGGAATCACGCAACTCAGCAGGCAATACTCACGGACCTGAGCAGGCAGGAATCACGCAACTTAGCAGGCAATAATAATTGGAGCTGAAGGCTGTAATGAACTGGATAAGCAGACTCTAATCACGTGATTCAGCCGGCTCCTCTCTGGGGACTGAGCAGGCACTTATTATGCAGCTCAGCAAGCAAAAATCATGGAGCTGAGCAAGCAGGAATCACGCAGCTCAGCATGCAATAATCAAGAAGCTGAGCAGGCAGGAATCACGCAGCTCAGCAGGCAATAAATATGGAGCTGAGCAAGCAGGAATCACGCAGCTCAGCAGGCAATAATCCAGAAGCTGAGCAGGCAGGAATCACGCAGCTTAGCAGGCAATAATCATGGAGCTGAGCAGACTGTAATGAAGTGGCTAAGCAGACTCTAATCACGTCACTCAGCCGGCTCCTAACCCGGTCTTGAGCAGGCACTAATCACGCAGCTGAGCAGGGACTAATCACACAGCTGATCAGGCACGAGTCAGGCAGCTGAGCAGGGATTAAGCATGCAGCTGAGCAAGCGCTAAGCCCTTGATTCAGCAGACCCTGATCACGTGACTGAGCAGGCCCTGATCACGTGGCTGAGCATGCACTGATCACGTGACTGAGCATGCACTGATCACGTGACTGAGAGGCACTGATCACGTGACTGAGAGGCACTGATCACGTGACTGAGCATGCACTGATCACGTGACTGAGAGGCACTGATCACGTGACTGAGAGGCGCTGATCACGTGGCTATCATGCACTGATCACGTGCTTCAGGAGGCAATAATCAAAGAGCTGAGCAGGCACTAATCACTTGGCTAAGAGGGCACTAATCACGGAGAGGAGCAGGAAATCGTCAAGGAGCTGAGCAAACTGTAATGAAGTGGTTAAGCAGACTCTAAACACGTGACGCAGCAGGCTCTACACCCGTGACTGAGCAGACACAATTTGGGCAGCTCAGCAGACACCAATGGTGCAGCTCAGCAGACACAAATGGTGCAGCTCAGCAGACACCAATCATGCAGCTCAGCAGGCAATACTCATGGAGCTGAGCAGGCAGGAATCACTCAGCTCAGCAGGCAAAGATCAAGGAGCTGAGCAGGCACGAATCTCGCAGCTCAGCTGGCAAAAATCAAGGAGCTGAGCAGACTGCCATTAAGTGGCTAAGCAGACTCTAAACACGTGACTCAGCAGGCTTGACACCCGTGACTGAGCACACACGAATCTTGCAGCCCAGCAGACAATACTCCTGGAGCTGAGCAGGCAGGAATCACGCAGCTCAGCAGACAGTAATCAAGGAGCTGAGCAGGCACGAATCACGCAGCTCAGCAGGCAATAATCCTGGAGCTGAGCAAGCAGGAATCACGCAGCTCAGCAGGCAATAATCAAGAAGCAGAGCAGGCAGGAATCAGGCAGCTCAGCAGCCAATAAGCAAGAAGCTAGCAGTCAGGAATCGCGCAGCTCAGCAGGCAATAATCATGGAGCTGAGCTGGCAGGAATCACGCAACTCAGCAGGCAATACTCACGGACCTGAGCAGGCAGGAATCACGCAACTTAGCAGGCAATAATAATTGGAGCTGAAGGCTGTAATGAACTGGATAAGCAGACTCTAATCACGTGATTCAGCCGGCTCCTCTCTGGGGACTGAGCAGGCACTTATTATGCAGCTCAGCAAGCAAAAATCATGGAGCTGAGCAAGCAGGAATCACGCAGCTCAGCATGCAATAATCAAGAAGCTGAGCAGGCAGGAATCACGCAGCTCAGCAGGCAATAAATATGGAGCTGAGCAAGCAGGAATCACGCAGCTCAGCAGGCAATAATCAAGAAGCTGAGCAGGCAGGAATCACGCAGCTTAGCAGGCAATAATCATGGAGCTGAGCAGACTGTAATGAAGTGGCTAAGCAGACTCTAATCACGTCACTCAGCCGGCTCCTAACCCGGTCTTGAGCAGGCACTAATCACGCAGCTGAGCAGGGACTAATCACACAGCTGATCAGGCACGAGTCAGGCAGCTGAGCAGGGATTAAGCATGCAGCTGAGCAAGCGCTAATCCCTTGATTCAGCAGACCCTGATCACGTGACTGAGCAGGCCCTGATCACGTGGCTGAGCATGCACTGATCACGTGACTGAGCATGCACTGATCACGTGACTGAGAGGCACTGATCACGTGACTGAGAGGCACTGATCACGTGACTGAGAGGCGCTGATCACGTGACTGAGGGGCGCTGATCACGTGACTGAGAGGCGCTGATCACGTGGCTATCATGCACTGATCACGTGCTTCAGGAGGCAATAATCAAAGAGCTGAGCAGGCACTAATCACTTGGCTAAGAGGGCACTAATCACGGAGAGGAGCAGGAAATCGTCAAGGAGCTGAGCAAACTGTAATGAAGTGGTTAAGCAGACTCTAAACACGTGACGCAGCAGGCTCTACACCCGTGACTGAGCAGACACAATTTGGGCAGCTCAGCAGACAACAATGGTGCAGCTCAGCAGACACAAATGGTGCAGCTCAGCAGACACCAATCATGCAGCTCAGCAGGCAATACTCATGGAGCTGAGCAGGCAGGAATCACTCAGCTCAGCAGGCAAAGATCAAGGAGCTGAGCAGGCACGAATCTCGCAGCTCAGCTGGCAAAAATCAAGGAGCTGAGCAGATTGCCATTAAGTGGCTAAGCAGACTCTAAACACGTGACTCAGCAGGCTTGACACCCGTGACTGAGCACACACGAATCTTGCAGCCCAGCAGACAATACTCCTGGAGCTGAGCAGGCAGGAATCACGCAGCTCAGCAGACAGTAATCAAGGAGCTGAGCAGGCACGAATCACGCAGCTCAGCAGGCAATAATCCTGGAGCTGAGCAAGCAGGAATCACGCAGCTCAGCAGGCAATAATCAAGAAGCAGAGCAGGCAGGAATCAGGCAGCTCAGCAGCCAATAAGCAAGAAGCTAGCAGTCAGGAATCGCGCAGCTCAGCAGGCAATAATCATGGAGCTGAGCTGGCAGGAATCACGCAACTCAGCAGGCAATACTCACGGACCTGAGCAGGCAGGAATCACGCAACTTAGCAGGCAATAATAATTGGAGCTGAAGGCTGTAATGAACTGGATAAGCAGACTCTAATCACGTGATTCAGCCGGCTCCTCTCTGGGGACTGAGCAGGCACTTATTATGCAGCTCAGCAAGCAAAAATCATGGAGCTGAGCAAGCAGGAATCACGCAGCTCAGCAGGCAATAATCATGGAGCTGAGCAAACAGGAATCACGCAGCTCAGCATGCAATAATCAAGAAGCTGAGCAGGCAGGAATCACGCAGCTCAGCAGGCAATAAATATGGAGCTGAGCAAGCAGGAATCACGCAGCTCAGCAGGCAATAATCAAGAAGCTGAGCAGGCAGGAATCACGCAGCTTAGCAGGCAATAATCATGGAGCTGAGCAGACTGTAATGAAGTGGCTAAGCAGACTCTAATCACGTCACTCAGCCGGCTCCTAACCCGGTCTTGAGCAGGCACTAATCACGCAGCTGAGCAGGGACTAATCACACAGCTGATCAGGCACGAGTCAGGCAGCTGAGCAGGGATTAAGCATGCAGCTGAGCAAGCGCTAATCCCTTGATTCAGCAGACCCTGATCACGTGACTGAGCAGGCCCTGATCACGTGGCTGAGCATGCACTGATCACGTGACTGAGCATGCACTGATCACGTGACTGAGAGGCACTGATCACGTGACTGAGAGGCACTGATCACGTGACTGAGCATGCACTGATCACGTGACTGAGAGGCACTGATCACGTGACTGAGGGGCGCTGATCACGTGACTGAGAGGCGCTGATCACGTGGCTATCATGCACTGATCACGTGCTTCAGGAGGCAATAATCAAAGAGCTGAGCAGGCACTAATCACTTGGCTAAGAGGGCACTAATCACGGAGAGGAGCAGGAAATCGTCAAGGAGCTGAGCAAACTGTAATGAAGTGGTTAAGCAGACTCTAAACACGTGACGCAGCAGGCTCTACACCCGTGACTGAGCAGACACAATTTGGGCAGCTCAGCAGACACCAATGGTGCAGCTCAGCAGACACAAATGGTGCAGCTCAGCAGACACCAATCATGCAGCTCAGCAGGCAATACTCATGGAGCTGAGCACGCAGGAATCACTCAGCTCAGCAGGCAAAGATCAAGGAGCTGAGCAGACTGCCATTAAGTGGCTAAGCAGACTCTAAACACGTGACTCAGCAGGCTTGACACCCGTGACTGAGCACACACGAATCTTGCAGCCCAGCAGACAATACTCCTGGAGCTGAGCAGGCAGGAATCACGCAGCTCAGCAGACAGTAATCAAGGAGCTGAGCAAGCAGGAATCACGCAGCTCAGCAGGCAATAATCAAGAAGCAGAGCAGGCAGGAATCAGGCAGCTCAGCAGCCAATAAGCAAGAAGCTAGCAGTCAGGAATCGCGCAGCTCAGCAGGCAATAATCATGGAGCTGAGCTGGCAGGAATCACGCAACTCAGCAGGCAATACTCACGGACCTGAGCAGGCAGGAATCACGCAACTTAGCAGGCAATAATAATTGGAGCTGAAGGCTGTAATGAACTGGATAAGCAGACTCTAATCACGTGATTCAGCCGGCTCATCTCTGGGGACTGAGCAGGCACTTATTATGCAGCTCAGCAAGCAAAAATCATGGAGCTGAGCAAGCAGGAATCACGCAGCTCAGCATGCAATAATCAAGAAGCTGAGCAGGCAGGAATCACGCAGCTCAGCAGGCAATAAATATGGAGCTGAGCAAGCAGGAATCACGCAGCTCAGCAGGCAATAATCAAGAAGCTGAGCAGGCAGGAATCACGCAGCTTAGCAGGCAATAATCATGGAGCTGAGCAGACTGTAATGAAGTGGCTAAGCAGACTCTAATCACGTCACTCAGCCGGCTCCTAACCCGGTCTTGAGCAGGCACTAATCCCGCAGCTGAGCAGGGACTAATCACACAGCTGATCAGGCACGAGTCAGGCAGCTGAGCAGGGATTAAGCATGCAGCTGAGCAAGCGCTAATCCCTTGATTCAGCAGACCCTGATCACGTGACTGAGCAGGCCCTGATCACTTGGCTGAGCATGCACTGATCACGTGACTGAGCATGCACTGATCACGTGACTGAGAGGCACTGATCACGTGACTGAGAGGCACTGATCACGTGACTGAGCATGCACTGATCACGTGACTGAGAGGCGCTGATCACGTGACTGAGGGGCGCTGATCACGTGGCTATCATGCACTGATCACGTGCTTCAGGAGGCAATAATCAAAGAGCTGAGCAGGCACTAATCACTTGGCTAAGAGGGCACTAATCACGGAGAGGAGCAGGAAATCGTCAAGGAGCTGAGCAAACTGTAATGAAGTGGTTAAGCAGACTCTAAACACGTGACGCAGCAGGCTCTACACCCGTGACTGAGCAGACACAATTTGGGCAGCTCAGCAGACACCAATGGTGCAGCTCAGCAGACACAAATGGTGCAGCTCAGCAGACACCAATCATGCAGCTCAGCAGGCAATACTCA
This sequence comes from Bos javanicus, assembly GCF_032452875.1. Classification (NCBI taxonomy): domain Eukaryota; kingdom Metazoa; phylum Chordata; class Mammalia; order Artiodactyla; family Bovidae; genus Bos; species Bos javanicus. The sequence continues at coordinate 202,291 of NW_026893703.1, forward strand.
TGGAGCTGAGCAGGCAGGAATCCCTCAGCTCAGCAGGCAAAGATCAAGGAGCTGAGCAGGCACGAATCTCGCAGCTCAGCTGGCAAAAATCAAGGAGCTGAGCAGACTGCCATTAAGTGGCTAAGCAGACTCTAAACACGTGACTCAGCAGGCTTGACACCCGTGACTGAGCACACACGAATCTTGCAGCCCAGCAGACAATACTCCTGGAGCTGAGCAGGCAGGAATCACGCAGCTCAGCAGGCAATAATATGGAGCTGAGCAAGCAGGAATCACGCAGCTCAGCAGGCAATAATCAAGAAGCTGAGCAGGCAGGAATCACGCAGCTTAGCAGGCAATAATCATGGAGCTGAGCAGACTGTAATGAAGTGGCTAAGCAGACTCTAATCACGTCACTCAGCCGGCTCCTAACCCGGTCTTGAGCAGGCACTAATCCCGCAGCTGAGCAGGGACTAATCACACAGCTGATCAGGCACGAGTCAGGCAGCTGAGCAGGGATTAAGCATGCAGCTGAGCAAGCGCTAATCCCTTGATTCAGCAGACCCTGATCACGTGACTGAGCAGGCCCTGATCACGTGGCTGAGCATGCACTGATCACGTGACTGAGCAGGCACTGATCACGTGACTGAGAGGCACTGATCACGTGACTGAGCATGCACTGATCACGTGACTGAGCATGCACTGATCACGTGACTGAGAGGCACTGATCACGTGACTGAGAGGCGCTGATCACGTGACTGAGGGGCGCTGATCACGTGACTGAGAGGCGCTGATCACGTGGCTATCATGCACTGATCACGTGCTTCAGGAGGCAATAATCAAAGAGCTGAGCAGGCACTAATCACTTGGCTAAGAGGGCACTAATCACGGAGAGGAGCAGGAAATCGTCAAGGAGCTGAGCAAACTGTAATGAAGTGGTTTAGCAGACTCTAAACACGTGACGCAGCAGGCTCTACACCCGTGACTGAGCAGACACAATTTGGGCAGCTCAGCAGACACCAATGGTGCAGCTCAGCAGACACAAATGGTGCAGCTCAGCAGACACCAATCATGCAGCTCAGCAGGCAATACTCATGGAGCTGAGCAGGCAGGAATCACTCAGCTCAGCAGTCAAAGATCAAGGAGCTGAGCAGGCACGAATCTCGCAGCTCAGCTGGCAAAATCAAGGAGCTGAGCAGACTGCCATTAAGTGGCTAAGCAGACTCTAAACACGTGACTCAGCAGGCTTGACACCCGTGACTGAGCACACACGAATCTTGCAGCCCAGCAGACAATACTCCTGGAGCTGAGCAGGCAGGAATCACGCAGCTCAGCAGACAGTAATCAAGGAGCTGAGCAGGCACGAATCACGCAGCTCAGCAGGCAATAATCCTGGAGCTGAGCAAGCAGGAATCACGCAGCTCAGCAGGCAATAATCAAGAAGCAGAGCAGGCAGGAATCAGGCAGCTCAGCAGCCAATAAGCAAGAAGCTAGCAGTCAGGAATCGCGCAGCTCAGCAGGCAATAATCATGGAGCTGAGCTGGCAGGAATCACGCAACTCAGCAGGCAATACTCACGGACCTGAGCAGGCAGGAATCACGCAACTTAGCAGGCAATAATAATTGGAGCTGAAGGCTGTAATGAACTGGATAAGCAGACTCTAATCACGTGATTCAGCCGGCTCCTCTCTGGGGACTGAGCAGGCACTTATTATGCAGCTCAGCAAGCAAAAATCATGGAGCTGAGCAAGCAGGAATCACGCAGCTCAGCATGCAATAATCAAGAAGCTGAGCAGGCAGGAATCACGCAGCTCAGCAGGCAATAAATATGGAGCTGAGCAAGCAGGAATCACGCAGCTCAGCAGGCAATAATCCAGAAGCTGAGCAGGCAGGAATCACGCAGCTTAGCAGGCAATAATCATGGAGCTGAGCAGACTGTAATGAAGTGGCTAAGCAGACTCTAATCACGTCACTCAGCCGGCTCCTAACCCGGTCTTGAGCAGGCACTAATCACGCAGCTGAGCAGGGACTAATCACACAGCTGATCAGGCACGAGTCAGGCAGCTGAGCAGGGATTAAGCATGCAGCTGAGCAAGCGCTAAGCCCTTGATTCAGCAGACCCTGATCACGTGACTGAGCAGGCCCTGATCACGTGGCTGAGCATGCACTGATCACGTGACTGAGCATGCACTGATCACGTGACTGAGAGGCACTGATCACGTGACTGAGAGGCACTGATCACGTGACTGAGCATGCACTGATCACGTGACTGAGAGGCGCTGATCACGTGACTGAGAGGCGCTGATCACGTGGCTATCATGCACTGATCACGTGCTTCAGGAGGCAATAATCAAAGAGCTGAGCAGGCACTAATCACTTGGCTAAGAGGGCACTAATCACGGAGAGGAGCAGGAAATCGTCAAGGAGCTGAGCAAACTGTAATGAAGTGGTTAAGCAGACTCTAAACACGTGACGCAGCAGGCTCTACACCCGTGACTGAGCAGACACAATTTGGGCAGCTCAGCAGACACCAATGGTGCAGCTCAGCAGACACAAATGGTGCAGCTCAGCAGACACCAATCATGCAGCTCAGCAGGCAATACTCATGGAGCTGAGCAGGCAGGAATCACTCAGCTCAGCAGGCAAAGATCAAGGAGCTGAGCAGGCACGAATCTCGCAGCTCAGCTGGCAAAAATCAAGGAGCTGAGCAGACTGCCATTAAGTGGCTAAGCAGACTCTAAACACGTGACTCAGCAGGCTTGACACCCGTGACTGAGCACACACGAATCTTGCAGCCCAGCAGACAATACTCCTGGAGCTGAGCAGGCAGGAATCACGCAGCTCAGCAGACAGTAATCAAGGAGCTGAGCAGGCACGAATCACGCAGCTCAGCAGGCAATAATCCTGGAGCTGAGCAAGCAGGAATCACGCAGCTCAGCAGGCAATAATCAAGAAGCAGAGCAGGCAGGAATCAGGCAGCTCAGCAGCCAATAAGCAAGAAGCTAGCAGTCAGGAATCGCGCAGCTCAGCAGGCAATAATCATGGAGCTGAGCTGGCAGGAATCACGCAACTCAGCAGGCAATACTCACGGACCTGAGCAGGCAGGAATCACGCAACTTAGCAGGCAATAATAATTGGAGCTGAAGGCTGTAATGAACTGGATAAGCAGACTCTAATCACGTGATTCAGCCGGCTCCTCTCTGGGGACTGAGCAGGCACTTATTATGCAGCTCAGCAAGCAAAAATCATGGAGCTGAGCAAGCAGGAATCACGCAGCTCAGCATGCAATAATCAAGAAGCTGAGCAGGCAGGAATCACGCAGCTCAGCAGGCAATAAATATGGAGCTGAGCAAGCAGGAATCACGCAGCTCAGCAGGCAATAATCAAGAAGCTGAGCAGGCAGGAATCACGCAGCTTAGCAGGCAATAATCATGGAGCTGAGCAGACTGTAATGAAGTGGCTAAGCAGACTCTAATCACGTCACTCAGCCGGCTCCTAACCCGGTCTTGAGCAGGCACTAATCACGCAGCTGAGCAGGGACTAATCACACAGCTGATCAGGCACGAGTCAGGCAGCTGAGCAGGGATTAAGCATGCAGCTGAGCAAGCGCTAATCCCTTGATTCAGCAGACCCTGATCACGTGACTGAGCAGGCCCTGATCACGTGGCTGAGCATGCACTGATCACGTGACTGAGCATGCACTGATCACGTGACTGAGAGGCACTGATCACGTGACTGAGAGGCACTGATCACGTGACTGAGAGGCGCTGATCACGTGACTGAGGGCGCTGATCACGTGACTGAGAGGCGCTGATCACGTGGCTATCATGCACTGATCACGTGCTTCAGGAGGCAATAATCAAAGAGCTGAGCAGGCACTAATCACTTGGCTAAGAGGGCACTAATCACGGAGAGGAGCAGGAAATCGTCAAGGAGCTGAGCAAACTGTAATGAAGTGGTTAAGCAGACTCTAAACACGTGACGCAGCAGGCTCTACACCCGTGACTGAGCAGACACAATTTGGGCAGCTCAGCAGACAACAATGGTGCAGCTCAGCAGACACAAATGGTGCAGCTCAGCAGACACCAATCATGCAGCTCAGCAGGCAATACTCATGGAGCTGAGCAGGCAGGAATCACTCAGCTCAGCAGGCAAAGATCAAGGAGCTGAGCAGGCACGAATCTCGCAGCTCAGCTGGCAAAAATCAAGGAGCTGAGCAGATTGCCATTAAGTGGCTAAGCAGACTCTAAACACGTGACTCAGCAGGCTTGACACCCGTGACTGAGCACACACGAATCTTGCAGCCCAGCAGACAATACTCCTGGAGCTGAGCAGGCAGGAATCACGCAGCTCAGCAGACAGTAATCAAGGAGCTGAGCAGGCACGAATCACGCAGCTCAGCAGGCAATAATCCTGGAGCTGAGCAAGCAGGAATCACGCAGCTCAGCAGGCAATAATCAAGAAGCAGAGCAGGCAGGAATCAGGCAGCTCAGCAGCCAATAAGCAAGAAGCTAGCAGTCAGGAATCGCGCAGCTCAGCAGGCAATAATCATGGAGCTGAGCTGGCAGGAATCACGCAACTCAGCAGGCAATACTCACGGACCTGAGCAGGCAGGAATCACGCAACTTAGCAGGCAATAATAATTGGAGCTGAAGGCTGTAATGAACTGGATAAGCAGACTCTAATCACGTGATTCAGCCGGCTCCTCTCTGGGGACTGAGCAGGCACTTATTATGCAGCTCAGCAAGCAAAAATCATGGAGCTGAGCAAGCAGGAATCACGCAGCTCAGCAGGCAATAATCATGGAGCTGAGCAAACAGGAATCACGCAGCTCAGCATGCAATAATCAAGAAGCTGAGCAGGCAGGAATCACGCAGCTCAGCAGGCAATAAATATGGAGCTGAGCAAGCAGGAATCACGCAGCTCAGCAGGCAATAATCAAGAAGCTGAGCAGGCAGGAATCACGCAGCTTAGCAGGCAATAATCATGGAGCTGAGCAGACTGTAATGAAGTGGCTAAGCAGACTCTAATCACGTCACTCAGCCGGCTCCTAACCCGGTCTTGAGCAGGCACTAATCACGCAGCTGAGCAGGGACTAATCACACAGCTGATCAGGCACGAGTCAGGCAGCTGAGCAGGGATTAAGCATGCAGCTGAGCAAGCGCTAATCCCTTGATTCAGCAGACCCTGATCACGTGACTGAGCAGACCCTGATCACGTGGCTGAGCATGCACTGATCACGTGACTGAGCATGCACTGATCACGTGACTGAGAGGCACTGATCACGTGACTGAGAGGCACTGATCACGTGACTGAGCATGCACTGATCACGTGACTGAGAGGCACTGATCATGTGACTGAGGGGCGCTGATCACGTGACTGAGAGGCGCTGATCACGTGGCTATCATGCACTGATCACGTGCTTCAGGAGGCAATAATCAAAGAGCTGAGCAGGCACTAATCACTTGGCTAAGAGGGCACTAATCACGGAGAGGAGCAGGAAATCGTCAAGGAGCTGAGCAAACTGTAATGAAGTGGTTAAGCAGACTCTAAACACGTGACGCAGCAGGCTCTACACCCGTGACTGAGCAGACACAATTTGGGCAGCTCAGCAGACACCAATGGTGCAGCTCAGCAGACACAAATGGTGCAGCTCAGCAGACACCAATCATGCAGCTCAGCAGGCAATACTCATGGAGCTGAGCACGCAGGAATCACTCAGCTCAGCAGGCAAAGATCATGGAGCTGAGCAGACTGCCATTAAGTGGCTAAGCAGACTCTAAACACGTGACTCAGCAGGCTTGACACCCTTGACTGAGCAGACACGAATCTTGCAGCCCAGCAGACAATACTCCTGGAGCTGAGCAGGCAGGAATCACGCAGCTCAGCAGACAGTAATCAAGGAGCTGAGCAAGCAGGAATCACGCAGCTCAGCAGGCAATAATCAAGAAGCAGAGCAGGCAGGAATCAGGCAGCTCAGCAGCCAATAAGCAAGAAGCTAGCAGTCAGGAATCGCGCAGCTCAGCAGGCAATAATCATGGAGCTGAGCTGGCAGGAATCACACAACTCAGCAGGCAATACTCACGGACCTGAGCAGGCAGGAATCACGCAACTTAGCAGGCAATAATAATTGGAGCTGAAGGCTGTAATGAACTGGATAAGCAGACTCTAATCACGTGATTCAGCCGGCTCATCTCTGGGGACTGAGCAGGCACTTATTATGCAGCTCAGCAAGCAAAAATCATGGAGCTGAGCAAGCAGGAATCACGCAGCTAAGCATGCAATAATCAAGAAGCTGAGCAGGCAGGAATCACGCAGCTCAGCAGGCAATAAATATGGAGCTGAGCAAGCAGGAATCACGCAGCTCAGCAGGCAATAATCAAGAAGCTGAGCAGGCAGGAATCACGCAGCTTAGCAGGCAATAATCATGGAGCTGAGGAGACTGTAATGAAGTGGCTAAGCAGACTCTAATCACGTCACTCAGCTGGCTCCTAACCCGGTCTTGAGCAGGCACTAATCACGCAGCTGAGCAGGGACTAATCACACAGCTGATCAGGCACGAGTCACGCAGCTGAGCAGGGATTAAGCATGCAGCTGAGCAAGCGCTAATCCCTTGATTCAGCAGACCCTGATCACGTGACTGAGCAGGCCCTGATCACGTGGCTGAGCATGCACTGATCAGGTGACTGAGCAGGCACTGATCACGTGACTGAGAGGCACTGATCACGTGACTGAGAGGCACTGATCACGTGACTGAGCATGCACTGATCACGTGACTGAGAGGCACTGATCACGTGACTGAGAGGCGCTGATCGCGTGACTGAGGGGCGCTGATCACGTGACTGAGAGGCGCTGATCACGTGGCGATCATGCACTGATCACGTGCTTCAGGAGGCAATAATCAAAGAGCTGAGCAGGCACTAATCACTTGGCTAAGAGGGCACTAATCACGGAGAGGAGCAGGAAATCGTCAAGGAGCTGAGCAAACTGTAATGAAGTGGTTAAGCAGACTCTAAACACGTGACGCAGCAGGCTCTACACCCGTGACTGAGCAGACACAATTTGGGCAGCTCAGCAGACACCAATGGTGCAGCTCAGCAGACACAAATGGTGCAGCTCAGCAGACACCAATCATGCAGCTCAGCAGGCAATACTCATGGAGCTGAGCAGGCAGGAATCACTCAGCTCAGCAGGCAAAGATCAAGGAGCTGAGCAGGCACGAATCTCGCAGCTCAGCTGGCAAAAATCAAGGAGCTGAGCAGACTGCCATTAAGTGGCTAAGCAGACTCTAAACACGTGACTCAGCAGGCTTGACACCCGTGACTGAGCAGACACGAATCTTGCAGCCCAGCAGACAATACTCCTGGAGCTGAGCAGGCAGGAATCACGCAGCTCAGCAGACAGTAATCAAGGAGCTGAGCAGGCACGGATCACGCAGCTCAGCAGGCAATAATCCTGGAGCTGAGCAAGCAGGAATCACGCAGCTCAGCAGGCAATAATCAAGAAGCAGAGCAGGCAGGAATCAGGCAGCTCAGCAGCCAAGAAGCAAGAAGCTAGCAGTCAGGAATCGCGCAGCTCAGCAGGCAATAATCATGGAGCTGAGCTGGCAGGAATCACGCAACTCAGCAGGCAATACTCACGGACCTGAGCAGGCAGGAATCACGCAACTTAGCAGGCAATAATAATTGGAGCTGAAGGCTGTAATGAACTGGATAAGCAGACTCTAATCACGTGATTCAGCCGGCTCCTCTCTGGGGACTGAGCAGGCACTTATTATGCAGCTCAGCAAGCAAAAATCATGGAGCTGAGCAAGCAGGAATCACGCAGCTCAGCAGGCAATAATCATGGAGCTGAGCAAACAGGAATCACGCAGCTCAGCATGCAATAATCAAGAAGCTGAGCAGGCAGGAATCACGCAGCTCAGCAGGCAATAAATATGGAGCTGAGCAAGCAGGAATCACGCAGCTAGCAGGCAATAATCAAGAAGCTGAGCAGGCAGGAATCACGCAGCTTAGCAGGCAATAATCATGGAGCTGAGCAGACTGTAATGAAGTGGCTAAGCAGACTCTAATCACGTCACTCAGCCGGCTCCTAACCCGGTCTTGAGCAGGCACTAATCACGCAGCTGAGCAGGGACTAATCACACAGCTGATCAGGCACGAGTCAGGCAGCTGAGCAGGGATTAAGCATGCAGCTGAGCAAGCGCTAATCCCTTGATTCAGCAGACCCTGATCACGTGACTGAGCAGGCCCTGATCACGTGGCTGAGCATGCACTGATCAGGTGACTGAGCAGGCACTGATCACGTGACTGAGAGGCACTGATCACCTGACTGAGAGGCACTGATCACGTGACTGAGCATGCACTGATCACGTGACTGAGAGGCACTGATCACGTGACTGAGAGGCGCTGATCACGTGACTGAGGGGCGCTGATCACGTGACTGAGAGGCGCTGATCACGTGGCTATCATGCACTGATCACGTGCTTCAGGAGGCAATAATCAAAGAGCTGAGCAGGCACTAATCACTTGGCTAAGAGGGCACTAATCACGGAGAGGAGCAGTAAATCGTCAAGGAGCTGAGCAAACTGTAATGAAGTGGTTAAGCAGACTCTAAACACGTGATGCAGCAGGCTCTACACCCGTGACTGAGCAGACACAATTTGGGCAGCTCAGCAGACACCAATGGTGCAGCTCAGCAGACACAAATGGTGCAGCTCAGCAGACACCAATCATGCAGCTCAGCAGGCAATACTCATGGAGCTGAGCACGCAGGAATCACTCAGCTCAGCAGGCAAAGATCATGGAGCTGAGCAGACTGACATTAAGTGGCTAAGCAGACTCTAAACACGTGACTCAGCAGGCTTGACACCCGTGACTGAGCAGACACGAATCTTGCAGCCCAGCAGACAATACTCCTGGAGCTGAGCAGGCAGGAATCACGCAGCTCAGCAGGCAATAAATATGGAGCTGAGCAAGCAGGAATCACGCAGCTCAGCAGGCAATAATCAAGAAGCTGAGCAGGCAGGAATCACGCAGCTTAGCAGGCAATAATCATGGAGCTGAGCAGACTGTAATGAAGTGGCTAAGCAGACTCTAATCACGTCACTCAGCCGGCTCCTAACCCGGTCTTGAGCAGGCACTAATCACGCAGCTGAGCAGGGACTAATCACACAGCTGATCAGGCACGAGTCAGGCAGCTGAGCAGGGATTAAGCATGCAGCTGAGCAAGCGCTAATCCCTTGATTCAGCAGACCCTGATCACGTGACTGAGCAGGCCCTGATCACGTGGCTGAGCATGCACTGATCACGTGACTGAGCATGCACTGATCACGTGACTGAGAGGCACTGATCACGTGACTGAGAGGCACTGATCACGTGACTGAGCATGCACTGATCACGTGACTGAGAGGCACTGATCGCGTGACTGAGAGGCGCTGATCACGTGATTGAGGGGCGCTGATCACGTGACTGAGAGGCGCTGATCACGTGGCTATCATGCACTGATCACGTGCTTCAGGAGGCAATAATCAAAGAGCTGAGCAGGCACTAATCACTTGGCTAAGAGGGCACTAATCACGGAGAGGAGCAGGAAATCGTCAAGGAGCTGAGCAAGCTGTAATGAAGTGGTTAAGCAGACTCTAAACACGTGACGCAGCAGGCTCTACACCCGTGACTGAGCAGACACAATTTGGGCAGCTCAGCAGACACCAATGGTGCAGCTCAGCAGACACAAATGGTGCAGCTCAGCAGACACCAATCATGCAGCTCAGCAGGCAATACTCATGGAGCTGAGCACGCAGGAATCACTCAGCTCAGCAGGCAAAGATCATGGAGCTGAGCAGACTGCCATTAAGTGGCTAAGCAGACTCTAAACACGTGACTCAGCAGGCTTGACACCCGTGACTGAGCACACACGAATCTTGCAGCCCAGCAGACAATACTCCTGGAGCTGAGCAGGCAGGAATCACGCAGCTCAGCAGACAGTAATCAAGGAGCTGAGCAAGCAGGAATCACGCAGCTCAGCAGGCAATAATCAAGAAGCAGAGCAGGCAGGAATCAGGCAGCTCAGCAGCCAAGAAGCAAGAAGCTAGCAGTCAGGAATCGCGCAGCTCAGCAGGCAATAATCATGGAGCTGAGCTGGCAGGAATCACGCAACTCAGCAGGCAATACTCACGGACCTGAGCAGGCAGGAATCACGCAACTTAGCAGGCAATAATAATTGGAGCTGAAGGCTGTAATGAACTGGATAAGCAGACTCTAATCACGTGATTCAGCCGGCTCCTCTCTGGGGACTGAGCAGGCACTTATTATGCAGCTCAGCAAGCAAAAATCATGGAGCTGAGCAAGCAGGAATCACGCAGCTCAGCAGGCAATAAATATGGAGCTGAGCAGGCAGGAATCACGCAGCTCAGCAGGCAATAATCAAGAAGCTGAGCAGGCAGGAATCACGCAGCTTAGCAGGCAATAATCATGGAGCTGAGGAGACTGTAATGAAGTGGCTAAGCAGACTCTAATCACGTCACTCAGCCGGCTCCTAACCCGGTCTTGAGCAGGCACTAATCACGCAGCTGAGCAGGGACTAATCACACAGCTGATCAGGCACGAGTCAGGCAGCTGAGCAGGGATTAAGCATGCAGCTGAGCAAGCGCTAATCCCTTGATTCAGCAGACCCTGATCACGTGACTGAGCAGGCCCTGATCACGTGGCTGAGCATGCACTGATCACGTGACTGAGCATGCACTGATCACGTGACTGAGAGGCACTGATCACGTGACTGAGCATGCACTGATCACGTGACTGAGAGGCACTGATCGCGTGACTGAGAGGCGCTGATCACGTGATTGAGGGGCGCTGATCACGTGACTGAGAGGCGCTGATCACGTGGCTATCATGCACTAATCACGTGCTTCAGGAGGCAATAATCAAAGAGCTGAGCAGGCACTAATCACTTGGCTAAGAGGGCACTAATCACGGAGAGGAGCAGGAAATCGTCAAGGAGCTGAGCAAACTGTAATGAAGTGGTTAAGCAGACTCTAAACACGTGACGCAGCAGGCTCTACACCCGTGACTGAGCAGACACAATTTGGGCAGCTCAGCAGACACCAATGGTGCAGCTCAGCAGACACAAATGGTGCAGCTCAGCAGACACCAATCATGCAGCTCAGCAGGCAATACTCATGGAGCTGAGCACGCAGGAATCACTCAGCTCAGCAGGCAAAGATCATGGAGCTGAGCAGACTGACATTAAGTGGCTAAGCAGACTCTAAACACGTGACTCAGCAGGCTTGACACCCGTGACTGAGCAGACACGAATCTTGCAGCCCAGCAGACAATACTCCTGGAGCTGAGCAGGCAGGAATCACGCAGCTCAGCAGGCAATAAATATGGAGCTGAGCAAGCAGGAATCACGCAGCTCAGCAGGCAATAATCAAGAAGCTGAGCAGGCAGGAATCACGCAGCTTAGCAGGCAATAATCATGGAGCTGAGCAGACTGTAATGAAGTGGCTAAGCAGACTCTAATCACGTCACTCAGCCGGCTCCTAACCCGGTCTTGAGCAGGCACTAATCACGCAGCTGAGCAGGGACTAATCACACAGCTGATCAGGCACGAGTCAGGCAGCTGAGCAGGGATTAAGCATGCAGCTGAGCAAGCGCTAATCCCTTGATTCAGCAGACCCTGATCACGTGACTGAGCAGGCCCTGATCACGTGGCTGAGCATGCACTGATCACGTGACTGAGCATGCACTGATCACGTGACTGAGAGGCACTGATCACGTGACTGAGAGGCACTGATCACGTGACTGAGCATGCACTGATCACGTGACTGAGAGGCACTGATCACGTGACTGAGAGGCGCTGATCACGTGATTGAGGGGCGCTGATCACGTGACTGAGAGGCGCTGATCACGTGGCTATCATGCACTGATCACGTGCTTCAGGAGGCAATAATCAAAGAGCTGAGCAGGCACTAATCACTTGGCTAAGAGGGCACTAATCACGGAGAGGAGCAGGAAATCGTCAAGGAGCTGAGCAAACTGTAATGAAGTGGATAAGCAGACTCTAAACACGTGACGCAGCAGGCTCTACACCCGTGACTGAGCAGACACAATTTGGGCAGCTCAGCAGACACCAATGGTGCAGCTCAGCAGACACAAATGGTGCAGCTCAGCAGACACCAATCATGCAGCACAGCAGGCAATACTCATGGAGCTGAGCACGCAGGAATCACTCAGCTCAGCAGGCAAAGATCATGGAGCTGAGCAGACTGCCATTAAGTGGCTAAGCAGACTCTAAACACGTGACTCAGCAGGCTTGACACCCGTGACTGAGCAGACACGAATCTTGCAGCCCAGCAGACAATACTCCTGGAGCTGAGCAGGCAGGAATCACGCAGCTCAGCAGACAGTAATCAAGGAGCTGAGCAAGCAGGAATCACGCAGCTCAGCAGGCAATAATCAAGAAGCAGAGCAGGCAGGAATCAGGCAGCTCAGCAGCCAAGAAGCAAGAAGCTAGCAGTCAGGAATCGCGCAGCTCAGCAGGCAATAATCATGGAGCTGAGCTGGCAGGAATCACGCAACTTAGCAGGCAATAATAATTGGAGCTGAAGGCTGTAATGAACTGGATAAGCAGACTCTAATCACGTGATTCAGCCGGCTCCTCTCTGGGGACTGAGCAGGCACTTATTATGCAGCTCAGCAAGCAAAAATCATGGAGCTGAGCAAGCAGGAATCACGCAGCTCAGCATGCAATAATCAAGAAGCTGAGCAGGCAGGAATCACGCAGCTCAGCAGGCAATAAATATGGAGCTGAGCAGGCAGGAATCACGCAGCTCAGCAGGCAATAATCAAGAAGCTGAGCAGGCAGGAATCACGCAGCTTAGCAGGCAATAATCATGGAGCTGAGGAGACTGTAATGAAGTGGCTAAGCAGACTCTAATCACGTCACTCAGCCGGCTCCTAACCCGGTCTTGAGCAGGCACTAATCACACAGCTGAGCAGGGACTAATCACACAGCTGATCAGGCACGAGTCAGGCAGCTGAGCAGGGATTAAGCATGCAGCTGAGCAAGCGCTAATCCCTTGATTCAGCAGACCCTGATCACGTGACTGAGCAGGCCCTGATCACGTGGCTGAGCATGCACTGATCACGTGACTGAGCATGCACTGATCACGTGACTGAGAGGCACTGATCACGTGACTGAGCATGCACTGATCACGTGACTGAGAGGCACTGATCACGTGACTGAGAGGCGCTGATCACGTGATTGAGGGGCGCTGATCACGTGACTGAGAGGCGCTGATCACGTGGCTATCATGCACTAATCACGTGCTTCAGGAGGCAATAATCAAAGAGCTGAGCAGGCACTAATCACTTGGCTAAGAGGGCACTAATCACGGAGAGGAGCAGGAAATCGTCAAGGAGCTGAGCAAACTGTAATGAAGTGGTTAAGCAGACTCTAAACACGTGACGCGGCAGGCTCTACACCCGTGACTGAGCAGACACAATTTGGGCAGCTCAGCAGACACCAATGGTGCAGCTCAGCAGACACAAATGGTGCAGCTCAGCAGACACCAATCATGCAGCTCAGCAGGCAATACTCATGGAGCTGAGCACGCAGGAATCACTCAGCTCAGCAGGCAAAGATCATGGAGCTGAGCAGACTGCCATTAAGTGGCTAAGCAGACTCTAAACACGTGACTCAGCAGGCTTGACACCCGTGACTGAGCAGACACGAATCTTGCAGCCCAGCAGACAATACTCCTGGAGCTGAGCAGGCAGGAATCACGCAGCTCAGCAGACAGTAATCAAGGAGCTGAGCAAGCAGGAATCACGCAGCTCAGCAGGCAATAATCAAGAAGCAGAGCAGGCAGGAATCAGGCAGCTCAGCAGCCAATAAGCAAGAAGCTAGCAGTCAGGAATCGCGCAGCTCAGCAGGCAATAATCATGGAGCTGAGCTGGCAGGAATCACGCAACTCAGCAGGCAATACTCACGGACCTGAGCAGGCAGGAATCACGCAACTTAGCAGGCAATAATAATTGGAGCTGAAGGCTGTAATGAACTGGATAAGCAGACTCTAATCACGTGATTCAGCCGGCTCCTCTCTGGGGACTGAGCAGGCACTTATTATGCAGCTCAGCAAGCAAAAATCATGGAGCTGAGCAAGCAGGAATCACGCAGCTAAGCATGCAATAATCAAGAAGCTGAGCAGGCAGGAATCACGCAGCTCAGCAGGCAATAAATATGGAGCTGAGCAAGCAGGAATCACGCAGCTCAGCAGGCAATAATCAAGAAGCTGAGCAGGCAGGAATCACGCAGCTTAGCAGGCAATAATCATGGAGCTGAGGAGAGTGTAATGAAGTGGCTAAGCAGACTCTAATCACGTCACTCAGCCGGCTCCTAACCCGGTCTTGAGCAGGCACTAATCACGCAGCTGAGCAGGGACTAATCACACAGCTGATCAGGCACGAGTCACGCAGCTGAGCAGGGATTAAGCATGCAGCTGAGCAAGCGCTAATCCCTTGATTCAGCAGACCCTGATCACGTGACTGAGCAGGCCCTGATCACGTGGCTGAGCATGCACTGATCAGGTGACTGAGAGGCACTGATCACGTGACTGAGAGGCACTGATCACGTGACTGAGAGGCACTGATCACGTGACTGAGCATGCACTGATCACGTGACTGAGAGGCACTGATCACGTGACTGAGAGGCGCTGATCACGTGACTGAGGGGCGCTGATCACGTGACTGAGAGGCGCTGATCACGTGGCTATCATGCACTGATCACGTGCTTCAGGAGGCAATAATCAAAGAGCTGAGCAGGCACTAATCACTTGGCTAAGAGGGCACTAATCACGGAGAGGAGCAGGAAATCGTCAAGGAGCTGAGCAAACTGTAATGAAGTGGTTAAGCAGACTCTAAACACGTGACGCAGCAGGCTCTACACCCGTGACTGAGCAGACACAATTTGGGCAGCTCAGCAGACACCAATGGTGCAGCTCAGCAGACACAAATGGTGCAGCTCAGCAGACACCAATCATGCAGCTCAGCAGGCAATACTCATGGAGCTGAGCAGGCAGGAATCACTCAGCTCAGCAGGCAAAGATCAAGGAGCTGAGCAGGCACGAATCTCGCAGCTCAGCTGGCAAAAATCAAGGAGCTGAGCAGACTGCCATTAAGTGGCTAAGCAGACTCTAAACACGTGACTCAGCAGGCTTGACACCCGTGACTGAGCAGACACGAATCTTGCAGCCCAGCAGACAATACTCCTGGAGCTGAGCAGGCAGGAATCACGCAGCTCAGCAGACAGTAATCAAGGAGCTGAGCAGGCACGAATCACGCAGCTCAGCAGGCAATAATCCTGGAGCTGAGCAAGCAGGAATCACGCAGCTCAGCAGGCAATAATCAAGAAGCAGAGCAGGCAGGAATCAGGCAGCTCAGCAGCCAAGAAGCAAGAAGCTAGCAGTCAGGAATCGCGCAGCTCAGCAGGCAATAATCATGGAGCTGAGCTGGCAGGAATCACGCAACTCAGCAGGCAATACTCACGGACCTGAGCAGGCAGGAATCACGCAACTTAGCAGGCAATAATAATTGGAGCTGAAGGCTGTAATGAACTGGATAAGCAGACTCTAATCACGTGATTCAGCCGGCTCCTCTCTGGGGACTGAGCAGGCACTTATTATGCAGCTCAGCAAGCAAAAATCATGGAGCTGAGCAAGCAGGAATCACGCAGCTCAGCAGGCAATAATCATGGAGCTGAGCAAACAGGAATCACGCAGCTCAGCATGCAATAATCAAGAAGCTGAGCAGGCAGGAATCACGCAGCTCAGCAGGCAATAAATATGGAGCTGAGCAAGCAGGAATCACGCAGCTCAGCAGGCAATAATCAAGAAGCTGAGCAGGCAGGAATCACGCAGCTTAGCAGGCAATAATCATGGAGCTGAGCAGACTGTAATGAAGTGGCTAAGCAGACTCTAATCACGTCACTCAGCCGGCTCCTAACCCGGTCTTGAGCAGGCACTAATCACGCAGCTGAGCAGGGACTAATCACACAGCTGATCAGGCACGAGTCAGGCAGCTGAGCAGGGATTAAGCATGCAGCTGAGCAAGCGCTAATCCCTTGATTCAGCAGACCCTGATCACGTGACTGAGCAGGCCCTGATCACGTGGCTGAGCATGCACTGATCACGTGACTGAGCATGCACTGATCACGTGACTGAGAGGCACTGATCACGTGACTGAGAGGCACTGATCACGTGACTGAGCATGCACTGATCACGTGACTGAGAGGCACTGATCACGTGACTGAGAGGCGCTGATCACGTGACTGAGGGGCGCTGATCACGTGACTGAGAGGCGCTGATCACGTGGCTATCATGCACTGATCACGTGCTTCAGGAGGCAATAATCAAAGAGCTGAGCAGGCACTAATCACTTGGCTAAGAGGGCACTAATCACGGAGAGGAGCAGGAAATCGTCAAGGAGCTGAGCAAACTGTAATGAAGTGGTTAAGCAGACTCTAAACACGTGATGCAGCAGGCTCTACACCCGTGACTGAGCAGACACAATTTGGGCAGCTCAGCAGACACCAATGGTGCAGCTCAGCAGACACAAATGGTGCAGCTCAGCAGACACCAATCATGCAGCTCAGCAGGCAATACTCATGGAGCTGAGCACGCAGGAATCACTCAGCTCAGCAGGCAAAGATCATGGAGCTGAGCAGACTGACATTAAGTGGCTAAGCAGACTCTAAACACGTGACTCAGCAGGCTTGACACCCGTGACTGAGCAGACACGAATCTTGCAGCCCAGCAGACAATACTCCTGGAGCTGAGCAGGCAGGAATCACGCAGCTCAGCAGGCAATAAATATGGAGCTGAGCAAGCAGGAATCACGCAGCTCAGCAGGCAATAATCAAGAAGCTGAGCAGGCAGGATTCACGCAGCTTAGCAGGCAATAATCATGGAGCTGAGCAGACTGTAATGAAGTGGCTAAGCAGACTCTAATCACGTCACTCAGCCGGCTCCTAACACGGTCTTGAGCAGGCACTAATCACGCAGCTGAGCAGGGACTAATCACACAGCTGATCAGGCACGAGTCAGGCAGCTGAGCAGGGATTAAGCATGCAGCTGAGCAAGCGCTAATCCCTTGATTCAGCAGACCCTGATCACGTGACTGAGCAGGCCCTGATCACGTGGCTGAGCATGCACTGATCACGTGACTGAGCATGCACTGATCACGTGACTGAGAGGCACTGATCACGTGACTGAGAGGCACTGATCACGTGACTGAGCATGCACTGATCACGTGACTGAGAGGCACTGATCACGTGACTGAGAGGCGCTGATCACGTGATTGAGGGGCGCTGATCACGTGACTGAGAGGCGCTGATCACGTGGCTATCATGCACTGATCACGTGCTTCAGGAGGCAATAATCAAAGAGCTGAGCAGGCACTAATCACTTGGCTAAGAGGGCACTAATCACGGAGAGGAGCAGGAAATCGTCAAGGAGCTGAGCAAACTGTAATGAAGTGGTTAAGCAGACTCTAAACACGTGATGCAGCAGGCTCTACACCCGTGACTGAGCAGACACAATTTGGGCAGCTCAGCAGACACCAATGGTGCAGCTCAGCAGACACAAATGGTGCAGCTCAGCAGACACCAATCATGCAGCTCAGCAGGCAATACTCATGGAGCTGAGCACGCAGGAATCACTCAGCTCAGCAGGCAAAGATCATGGAGCTGAGCAGACTGCCATTAAGTGGCTAAGCAGACTCTAAACACGTGACTCAGCAGGCTTGACACCCGTGACTGAGCAGACACGAATCTTGCAGCCCAGCAGACAATACTCCTGGAGCTGAGCAGGCAGGAATCACGCAGCTCAGCAGGCAATAATCCTGGAGCTGAGCAAGCAGGAATCACGCAGCTCAGCAGGCAATAATGAAGAAGGAGAGCAGGCAGGAATCAGGCAGCTCAGCAGCCAATAAGCAAGAAGCTAGCAGTCAGGAATCGCGCAGCTCAGCAGGCAATAATCATGGAGCTGAGCTGGCAGGAATCACGCAACTCAGCAGGCAATACTCACGGACCTGAGCAGGCAGGAATCACGCAACTTAGCAGGCAATAATAATTGGAGCTGAAGGCTGTAATGAACTGGATAAGCAGACTCTAATCACGTGATTCAGCCGGCTCCTCTCTGGGGACTGAGCAGGCACTTATTATGCAGCTCAGCAAGCAAAAATCATGGAGCTGAGCAAGCAGGAATCACGCAGCTCAGCAGGCAATAATCATGGAGCTGAGCAAACAGGAATCACGCAGCTCAGCATGCAATAATCAAGAAGCTGAGCAGGCAGGAATCACGCAGCTCAGCAGGCAATAAATATGGAGCTGAGCAAGCAGGAATCACGCAGCTCAGCAGGCAATAATCAAGAAGCTGAGCAGGCAGGAATCACGCAGCTTAGCAGGCAATAATCATGGAGCTGAGCAGACTGTAATGAAGTGGCTAAGCAGACTCTAATCACGTCACTCAGCCGGCTCCTAACCCGGTCTTGAGCAGGCACTAATCACGCAGCTGAGCAGGGACTAATCACACAGCTGATCAGGCACGAGTCAGGCAGCTGAGCAGGGATTAAGCATGCAGCTGAGCAAGCGCTAATCCCTTGATTCAGCAGACCCTGATCACGTGACTGAGCAGACCCTGATCACCTGGCTGAGCATGCACTGATCACGTGACTGAGCATGCACTGATCACGTGACTGAGAGGCACTGATCACGTGACTGAGAGGCACTGATCACGTGACTGAGCATGCACTGATCACGTGACTGAGAGGCACTGATCATGTGACTGAGAGGCGCTGATCACGTGATTGAGGGGCGCTGATCACGTGACTGAGAGGCGCTGATCACGTGGCTATCATGCACTGATCACGTGCTTCAGGAGGCAATAATCAAAGAGCTGAGCAGGCACTAATCACTTGGCTAAGAGGGCACTAATCACGGAGAGGAGCAGGAAATCGTCAAGGAGCTGAGCAAACTGTAATGAAGTGGTTAAGCAGACTCTAAACACGTGACGCAGCAGGCTCTACACCCGTGACTGAGCAGACACAATTTGGGCAGCTCAGCAGACACCAATGGTGCAGCTCAGCAGACACAAATGGTGCAGCTCAGCAGACACCAATCATGCAGCTCAGCAGGCAATACTCATGGAGCTGAGCACGCAGGAATCACTCAGTTCAGCAGGCAAAGATCATGGAGCTGAGCAGGCAGGAATCACACAGCTCAGCAGGCAAAGATCAAGGATCTGAACAGGCACGAATCTCGCAGCTCAGCTGGCAAAAATCAAGGAGCTGAGCAGACTGCCATTAAATGGCTAAGCAGACTCTAAACACGTGACTCAGCAGGCTTGACACCCGTGACTGAGCACACACGAATCTTGCAGCCCAGCAGACAATACTCCTGGAGCTGAGCAAGCAGGAATCACGCAGCTCAGCAGACAGTAATCAAGGAGCTGAGCAGGCACGAATCACGCAGCTCAGCAGGCAATAATCCTGGAGCTGAGCAAGCAGGAATCACGCAGCTCAGCAGGCAATAATCAAGAAGCAGAGCAGGCAGGAATCAGGCAGCTCAGCAGCCAATAAGCAAGAAGCTAGCAGTCAGGAATCGCGCAGCTCAGCAGGCAATAATCATGGAGCTGAGCTGGCAGGAATCACGCAACTCAGCAGGCAATACTCACGGACCTGAGCAGGCAGGAATCATGCAACTTAGCAGGCAATAATAATTGGAGCTGAAGGCTGTAATGAACTGGATAAGCAGACTCTAATCACGTGATTCAGCCGGCTCCTCTCTGGGGACTGAGCAGGCACTTATTATGCAGCTCAGCAAGCAAAAATCATGGAGCTGAGCAAGCAGGAATCACGCAGCTCAGCAGGCAATAATCATGGAGCTGAGCAAACAGGAATCACGCAGCTCAGCATGCAATAATCAAGAAGCTGAGCAGGCAGGAATCACGCAGCTCAGCAGGCAATAAATATGGAGCTGAGCAAGCAGGAATCACGCAGCTCAGCAGGCAATAATCAAGAAGCTGAGCAGGCAGGAATCACGCAGCTTAGCAGGCAATAATCATGGAGCTGAGCAGACTGTAATGAAGTGGCTAAGCAGACTCTAATCACGTCACTCAGCCGGCTCCTAACCTGGTCTTGAGCAGGCACTAATCACGCAGCTGAGCAGGGACTAATCACACAGCTGATCAGGCTCGAGTCAGGCAGCTGAGCAGGGATTAAGCATGCAGCTGAGCAAGCGCTAATCCCTTGATTCAGCAGACCCTGATCACGTGACTGAGCAGGCCCTGATCACGTGGCTGAGCATGCACTGATCACGTGACTGAGCATGCACTGATCACGTGACTGAGAGGCACTGATCACGTGACTGAGAGGCACTGATCACGTGACTGAGCATGCACTGATCACGTGACTGAGAGGCACTGATCACGTGACTGAGAGGCGCTGATCACGTGATTGAGGGGCGCTGATCACGTGACTGAGAGGCGCTGATCACGTGGCTATCATGCACTGATCACGTGCTTCAGGAGGCAATAATCAAAGAGCTGAGCAGGCACTAATCACTTGGCTAAGAGGGCACTAATCACGGAGAGGAGCAGGAAATTGTCAAGGAGCTGAGCAAACTGTAATGAAGTGGTTAAGCAGACTCTAAACACGTGACGCAGCAGGCTCTACACCCGTGACTGAGCTGACACAATTTGGGCAGCTCAGCAGACATCAATGGTGCAGCTCAGCAGACACAAATGGTGCAGCTCAGCAGACACCAATCATGCAGCTCAGCAGGCAATACTCATGGAGCTGAGCACGCAGGAATCACTCAGCTCAGCAGGCAAAGATCATGGAGCTGAGCAGACTGCCATTAAGTGGCTAAGCAGACTCTAAACACGTGACTCAGCAGGCTTGACACCCGTGACTGAGCAGACACGAATCTTGCAGCCCAGCAGACAATACTCCTGGAGCTGAGCAGGCAGGGATCACGCAGCTCAGCAGGCAATAATCCTGGAGCTGAGCAAGCAGGAATCACGCAGCTCAGCAGGCAATAATGAAGAAGGAGAGCAAGCAGGAATCAGGCAGCTCAGCAGCCAAGAAGCAAGAAGCTAGCAGTCAGGAATCGCGCAGCTCAGCAGGCAATAATCATGGAGCTGAGCTGGCAGGAATCACGCAACTCAGCAGGCAATACTCACGGACCTGAGCAGGCAGGAATCACGCAACTTAGCAGGCAATAATAATTGGAGCTGAAGGCTGTAATGAACTGGATAAGCAGACTCTAATCACGTGATTCAGCCGGCTCCTCTCTGGGGACTGAGCAGGCACTTATTATGCAGCTCAGCAAGCAAAAATCATGGAGCTGAGCAAGCAGGAATCACGCAGCTCAGCAGGCAATAATCATGGAGCTGAGCAAACAGGAATCACGCAGCTCAGCATGCAATAATCAAGAAGCTGAGCAGGCAGGAATCACGCAGCTCAGCAGGCAATAAATATGGAGCTGAGCAAGCAGGAATCACGCAGCTCAGCAGGCAATAATCAAGAAGCTGAGCAGGCAGGAATCACGCAGCTTAGCAGGCAATAATCATGGAGCTGAGCAGACTGTAATGAAGTGGCTAAGCAGACTCTAATCACGTCACTCAGCCGGCTCCTAACCCGGTCTTGAGCAGGTACTAATCACGCAGCTGAGCAGGGACTAATCACACAGCTGATCAGGCACGAGTCAGGCAGCTGAGCAGGGATTAAGCATGCAGCTGAGCAAGCGCTAATCCCTTGATTCAGCAGACCCTGATCACGTGACTGAGCAGACCCTGATCACGTGGCTGAGCATGCACTGACCACGTGACTGAGCATGCACTGATCACGTGACTGAGAGGCACTGATCACGTGACTGAGAGGCACTGATCACGTGACTGAGCATGCACTGATCACGTGACTGAGAGGCACTGATCATGTGACTGAGAGGCGCTGATCACGTGATTGAGGGGCGCTGATCACGTGACTGAGAGGCGCTGATCACGTGGCTATCATGCACTGATCACGTGCTTCAGGAGGCAATAATCAAAGAGCTGAGCAGGCACTAATCACTTGGCTAAGAGGGCACTAATCACGGAGAGGAGCAGGAAATCGTCAAGGAGCTGAGCAAACTGTAATGAAGTGGTTAAGCAGACTCTAAACACGTGACGCAGCAGGCTCTACACCCGTGACTGAGCAGACACAATTTGGGCAGCTCAGCAGACACCAATGGTGCAGCTCAGCAGACACAAATGGTGCAGCTCAGCAGACACCAATCATGCAGCTCAGCAGGCAATACTCATGGAGCTGAGCACGCAGGAATCACTCAGCTCAGCAGGCAAAGATCATGGAGCTGAGCAGACTGCCATTAAGTGGCTAAGCAGACTCTAAACACGTGACTCAGCAGGCTTGACACCCGTGACTGAGCACACACGAATCTTGCAGCCCAGCAGACAATACTCCTGGAGCTGAGCAGGCAGGAATCACGCAGCTCAGCAGACAGTAATCAAGGAGCTGAGCAAGCAGGAATCACGCAGCTCAGCAGGCAATAATCAAGAAGCAGAGCAGGCAGGAATCAGGCAGCTCAGCAGCCAATAAGCAAGAAGCTAGCAGTCAGGAATCGCGCAGCTCAGCAGGCAATAATCATGGAGCTGAGCTGGCAGGAATCACGCAACTCAGCAGGCAATACTCACGGACCTGAGCAGGCAGGAATCACGCAACTTAGCAGGCAATAATAATTGGAGCTGAAGGCTGTAATGAACTGGATAAGCAGACTCTAATCACGTGATTCAGCTGGCTCCTCTCTGGGGACTGAGCAGGCACTTATTATGCAGCTCAGCAAGCAAAAATCATGGAGCTGAGCAAGCAGGAATCACGCAGCTCAGCAGGCAATAATCAAGAAGCTGAGCAGGCAGGAATCACGCAGCTTAGCAGGCAATAATCATGGAGCTGAGCAGACTGTAATGAAGTGGCTAAGCAGACTCTAATCACGTCACTCAGCCGGCTCCTAACCCGGTCTTGAGCAGGCACTAATCACGCAGCTGAGCAGGGACTAATCACACAGCTGATCAGGCACGAGTCAGGCAGCTGAGCAGGGATTAAGCATGCAGCTGAGCAAGCGCTAATCCCTTGATTCAGCAGACCCTGATCACGTGACTGAGCAGGCCCTGATCACGTGGCTGAGCATGCACTGATCACGTGACTGAGCATGCACTGATCACGTGACTGAGAGGCACTGGTCACGTGACTGAGAGGCACTGATCACGTGACTGAGCATGCACTGATCACGTGACTGAGAGGCACTGATCACGTGACTGAGAGGCGCTGATCACGTGACTGAGGGGCGCTGATCACGTGACTGAGAGGCGCTGATCACGTGGCTATCATGCACTGATCACGTGCTTCAGGAGGCAATAATCAAAGAGCTGAGCAGGCACTGATCACTTGGCTAAGAGGGCACTAATCACGGAGAGGAGCAGGAAATCGTCAAGGAGCTGAGCAAACTGTAATGAAGTGGTTAAGCAGACTCTAAACACGTGACGCAGCAGGCTCTACACCCGTGACTGAGCAGACACAATTTGGGCAGCTCAGCAGACACCAATGGTGCAGCTCAGCAGACACAAATGGTGCAGCTCAGCAGACACCAATCATGCAGCTCAGCAGGCAATACTCATGGAGCTGAGCACGCAGGAATCACTCAGCTCAGCAGGCAAAGATCATGGAGCTGAGCAGACTGCCATTAAGTGGCTAAGCAGACTCTAAACACGTGACTCAGCAGGCTTGACACCCGTGACTGAGCAGACACGAATCTTGCAGCCCAGCAGACAATACTCCTGGAGCTGAGCAGGCAGGAATCACGCAGCTCAGCAGACAGTAATCAAGGAGCTGAGCAAGCAGGAATCACGCAGCTCAGCAGGCAATAATCAAGAAGCTAGCAGTCAGGAATCGCGCAGCTCAGCAGGCAATAATCATGGAGCTGAGCTGGCAGGAATCACGCAACTCAGCAGGCAATACTCACGGACCTGAGCAGGCAGGAATCACGCAACTTAGCAGGCAATAATAATTGGAGCTGAAGGCTGTAATGAACTGGATAAGCAGACTCTAATCACGTGATTCAGCTGGCTCCTCTCTGGGGACTGAGCAGGCACTTATTATGCAGCTCAGCAAGCAAAAATCATGGAGCTGAGCAAGCAGGAATCACGCAGCTCAGCATGCAATAATCATGAAGCTGAGCAGGCAGGAATCACGCAGCTCAGCAGGCAATAAATATGGAGCTGAGCAGGCAGGAATCACGCAGCTCAGCAGGCAATAAATATGGAGCTGAGCAAGCAGGAATCACGCAGCTCAGCAGGCAATAATCAAGAAGCTGAGCAGGCAGGAATCACGCAGCTTAGCAGGCAATAATCATGGAGCTGAGCAGACTGTAATGAAGTGGCTAAGCAGACTCTAATCACGTCACTCAGCCGGCTCCTAACCCGGTCTTGAGCAGGCACTAATCACGCAGCTGAGCAGGGACTAATCACACAGCTGATCAGGCACGAGTCAGGCAGCTGAGCAGGGGTTAAGCATGCAGCTGAGCAAGCGCTAATCCCTTGATTCAGCAGACCCTGATCACGTGACTGAGCAGGCCCTGATCACGTGGCTGAGCATGCACTGATCACGTGACTGAGCATGCACTGATCACGTGACTGAGAGGCACTGATCACGTGACTGAGAGGCACTGATCACGTGACTGAGCATGCACTGATCACGTGACTGAGAGGCACTGATCACGTGACTGAGAGGCGCTGATCACCTGATTGAGGGGCGCTGATCACGTGACTGAGAGGCGCTGATCACGTGGCTATCATGCACTGATCACGTGCTTCAGGAGGCAATAATCAAAGAGCTGAGCAGGCACTAATCACTTGGCTAAGAGGGCACTAATCACGGAGAGGAGCAGGAAATCGTCAAGGAGCTGAGCAAACTGTAATGAAGTGGTTAAGCAGACTCTAAACACGTGACGCAGCAGGCTCTACACCCGTGACTGAGCAGACACAATTTGGGCAGCTCAGCAGACACCAATGGTGCAGCTCAGCAGACACAAATGGTGCAGCTCAGCAGACACCAATCATGCAGCTCAGCAGGCAATACTCATGGAGCTGAGCACGCAGGAATCACTCAGCTCAGCAGGCAAAGATCATGGAGCTGAGCAGACTGCCATTAAGTGGCTAAGCAGACTCTAAACACGTGACTCAGCAGGCTTGACACCCGTGACTGAGCAGACACGAATCTTGCAGCCCAGCAGACAATACTCCTGGAGCTGAGCAGGCAGGAATCACGCAGCTCAGCAGACAGTAATCAAGGAGCTGAGCAAGCAGGAATCACGCAGCTCAGCAGGCAATAATCAAGAAGCAGAGCAGGCAGGAATCAGGCAGCTCAGCAGCCAAGAAGCAAGAAGCTAGCAGTCAGGAATCGCGCAGCTCAGCAGGCAATAATCATGGAGCTGAGCTGGCAGGAATCACGCAACTCAGCAGGCAATACTCACGGACCTGAGCAGGCAGGAATCACGCAACTTAGCAGGCAATAATAATTGGAGCTGAAGGCTGTAATGAACTGGATAAGCAGACTCTAATCACGTGATTCAGCCGGCTCCTCTCTGGGGACTGAGCAGGCACTTATTATGCAGCTCAGCAAGCAAAAATCATGGAGCTGAGCAAGCAGGAATCACGCAGCTCAGCATGCAATAATCAAGAAGCTGAGCAGGCAGGAATCACGCAGCTCAGCAGGCAATAAATATGGAGCTGAGCAGGCAGGAATCACGCAGCTCAGCAGGCAATAATCAAGAAGCTGAGCAGGCAGGAATCACGCAGCTTAGCAGGCAATAATCATGGAGCTGAGGACACTGTAATGAAGTGGCTAAGCAGACTCTAATCACGTCACTCAGCCGGCTCCTAACCCGGTCTTGAGCAGGCACTAATCACGCAGCTGAGCAGGGACTAATCACACAGCTGATCAGGCACGAGTCAGGCAGCTGAGCAGGGATTAAGCATGCAGCTGAGCAAGCGCTAATCCCTTGATTCAGCAGACCCTGATCACGTGACTGAGCAGGCCCTGATCACGTGGCTGAGCATGCACTGATCACGTGACTGAGCATGCACTGATCACGTGACTGAGAGGCACTGATCACGTGACTGAGAGGCACTGATCACGTGACTGAGCATGCACTGATCACGTGACTGAGAGGCACTGATCACGTGACTGAGAGGCGCTGATCACGTGATTGAGGGGCGCTGATCACGTGACTGAGAGGCGCTGATCACGTGGCTATCATGCACTGATCACGTGCTTCAGGAGGCAATAATCAAAGAGCTGAGCAGGCACTAATCACTTGGCTAAGAGGGCACTAATCACGGAGAGGAGCAGGAAATCGTCAAGGAGCTGAGCAAACTGTAATGAAGTGGTTAAGCAGACTCTAAACACGTGACGCAGCAGGCTCTACACCCGTGACTGAGCAGACACAATTTGGGCAGCTCAGCAGACACCAATGGTGCAGCTCAGCAGACACAAATGGTGCAGCTCAGCAGACACCAATCATGCAGCTCAGCAGGCAATACTCATGGAGCTGAGCACGCAGGAATCACTCAGCTCAGCAGGCAAAGATCATGGAGCTGAGCAGACTGCCATTAAGTGGCTAAGCAGACTCTAAACACGTGACTCAGCAGGCTTGACACCCGTGACTGAGCAGACACGAATCTTGCAGCCCAGCAGACAATACTCCTGGAGCTGAGCAGGCAGGAATCACGCAGCTCAGCAGACAGTAATCAAGGAGATGAGCAAGCAGGAATCACGCAGCTCAGCAGGCAATAATCAAGAAGCAGAGCAGGCAGGAATCAGGCAGCTCAGCAGCCAATAAGCAAGAAGCTAGCAGTCAGGAATCGCGCAGCTCAGCAGGCAATAATCATGGAGCTGAGCTGGCAGGAATCACGCAACTCAGCAGGCAATACTCACGGACCTGAGCAGGCAGGAATCACGCAACTTAGCAGGCAATAATAATTGGAGCTGAAGGCTGTAATGAACTGGATAAGCAGACTCTAATCACGTGATTCAGCCGGCTCCTCTCTGGGGACTGAACAGGCACTTATTATGCAGCTCAGCAAGCAAAAATCATGGAGCTGAGCAAGCAGGAATCACGCAGCTAAGCATGCAATAATCAAGAAGCTGAGCAGGCAGGAATCACGCAGCTCAGCAGGCAATAAATATGGAGCTGAGCAAGCAGGAAT
The DNA here is from genome assembly GCF_032452875.1 of Bos javanicus. Classification (NCBI taxonomy): domain Eukaryota; kingdom Metazoa; phylum Chordata; class Mammalia; order Artiodactyla; family Bovidae; genus Bos; species Bos javanicus. The sequence continues at coordinate 229,588 of NW_026893703.1, forward strand.
CACGCAGCTCAGCAGGCAATAATCAAGAAGCTGAGCAGGCAGGAATCACGCAGCTTAGCAGGCAATAATCATGGAGCTGAGGAGACTGTAATGAAGTGGCTAAGCAGACTCTAATCACGTCACTCAGCCGGCTCCTAACCCGGTCTTGAGCAGGCACTAATCACGCAGCTGAGCAGGGACTAATCACACAGCTGATCAGGCACGAGTCACGCAGCTGAGCAGGGATTAAGCATGCAGCTGAGCAAGCGCTAATCCCTTGATTCAGCAGACCCTGATCACGTGACTGAGCAGGCCCTGATCACGTGGCTGAGCATGCACTGATCAGGTGACTGAGATGCACTGATCACGTGACTGAGAGGCACTGATCACGTGACTGAGAGGCACTGATCACGTGACTGAGCATGCACTGATCACGTGACTGAGAGGCACTGATCACGTGACTGAGAGGTGCTGATCACGTGACTGAGGGGCGCTGATCACGTGACTGAGAGGCGCTGATCACGTGGCTATCATGCACTGATCACGTGCTTCAGGAGGCAATAATCAAAGAGCTGAGCAGGCACTAATCACTTGGCTAAGAGGGCACTAATCACGGAGAGGAGCAGGAAATCGTCAAGGAGCTGAGCAAACTGTAATGAAGTGGTTAAGCAGACTCTAAACACGTGACGCAGCAGGCTCTACACCCGTGACTGAGCAGACACAATTTGGGCAGCTCAGCAGACACCAATGGTGCAGCTCAGCAGACACAAATGGTGCAGCTCAGCAGACACCAATCATGCAGCTCAGCAGGCAATACTCATGGAGCTGAGCAGGCAGGAATCACTCAGCTCAGCAGGCAAAGATCAAGGAGCTGAGCAGGCACGAATCTCGCAGCTCAGCAGGCAAAAATCAAGGAGCTGAGCAGACTGCCATTAAGTGGCTAAGCAGACTCTAAACACGTGACTCAGCAGGCTTGACACCCGTGACTGAGCACACACGAATCTTGCAGCCCAGCAGACAATACTCCTGGAGCTGAGCAGGCAGGAATCACGCAGCTCAGCAGACAGTAATCAAGGAGCTGAGCAGGCACGAATCACGCAGCTCAGCAGGCAATAATCCTGGAGCTGAGCAAGCAGGAATCACGCAGCTCAGCAGGCAATAATCAAGAAGCAGAGCAGGCAGGAATCAGGCAGCTCAGCAGCCAATAAGCAAGAAGCTAGCAGTCAGGAATCCCGCAGCTCAGCAGGCAATAATCATGGAGCTGAGCTGGCAGGAATCACGCAACTCAGCAGGCAATACTCACGGACCTGAGCAGGCAGGAATCACGCAACTTAGCAGGCAATAATAATTGGAGCTGAAGGCTGTAATGAACTGGATAAGCAGACTCTAATCACGTGATTCAGCCGGCTCCTCTCTGGGGACTGAGCAGGCACTTATTATGCAGCTCAGCAAGCAAAAATCATGGAGCTGAGCAAGCAGGAATCACACAGCTCAGCAGGCAATAATCATGGAGCTGAGCAAACAGGAATCACGCAGCTCAGCATGCAATAATCAAGAAGCTGAGCAGGCAGGAATCACGCAGCTCAGCAGGCAATAAATATGGAGCTGAGCAAGCAGGAATCACGCAGCTCAGCAGGCAATAATCAAGAAGCTGAGCAGGCAGGAATCACGCAGCTTAGCAGGCAATAATCATGGAGCTGAGCAGACTGTAATGAAGTGGCTAAGCAGACTCTAATCACGTCACTCAGCCGGCTCCTAACCCGGTCTTGAGCAGGCACTAATCACGCAGCTGAGCAGGGACTAATCACACAGCTGATCAGGCACGAGTCAGGCAGCTGAGCAGGGATTAAGCATGCAGCTGAGCAAGCGCTAATCCCTTGATTCAGCAGACCCTGATCACGTGACTGAGCAGGCCCTGATCACGTGGCTGAGCATGCACTGATCACGTGACTGAGCAGGCACTGATCACGTGACTGAGAGGCACTGATCACGTGACTGAGAGGCACTGATCACGTGACTGAGCATGCACTGATCACGTGACTGAGAGGCACTGATCACGTGACTGAGAGGCGCTGATCACGTGACTGAGAGGCGCTGATCACGTGGCTATCATGCACTGATCACGTGCTTCAGGAGGCAATAATCAAAGAGCTGAGCAGGCACTAATCACTTGGCTAAGAGGGCACTAATCACGGAGAGGAGCAGGAAATCGTCAAGGAGCTGAGCAAACTGTAATGAAGTGGTTAAGCAGACTCTAAACACGTGATGCAGCAGGCTCTACACCCGTGACTGAGCAGACACAATTTGGGCAGCTCAGCAGACACCAATGGTGCAGCTCAGCAGACACAAATGGTGCAGCTCAGCAGACACATATCATGCAGCTCAGCAGGCAATACTCATGGAGCTGAGCACGCAGGAATCACTCAGCTCAGCAGGCAAAGATCATGGAGCTGAGCAGACTGCCATTAAGTGGCTAAGCAGACTCTAAACACGTGACTCAGCAGGCTTGACACCCGTGACTGAGCAGACACGAATCTTGCAGCCCAGCAGACAATACTCCTGGAGCTGAGCAGGCAGGAATCACGCAGCTCAGCAGGCAATAAATATGGAGCTGAGCAAGCAGGAATCACGCAGCTCAGCAGGCAATAATCAAGAAGCTGAGCAGGCAGGAATCACGCAGCTTAGCAGGCAATAATCATGGAGCTGAGGAGACTGTAATGAAGTGGCTAAGCAGACTCTAATCACGTCACTCAGCCGGCTCCTAACCCGGTCTTGAGCAGGCACTAATCACGCAGCTGAGCAGGGACTAATCACACAGCTGATCAGGCACGAGTCAGGCAGCTGAGCAGGGATTAAGCATGCAGCTGAGCAAGCGCTAATCCCTTGATTCAGCAGACCCTGATCACGTGACTGAGCAGGCCCTGATCACGTGGCTGAGCATGCACTGATCACGTGACTGAGCATGCACTGATCACGTGACTGAGAGGCACTGATCACGTGACTGAGAGGCACTGATCACGTGACTGAGCATGCACTGATCACGTGACTGAGAGGCACTGATCACGTGACTGAGAGGCGCTGATCACGTGATTGAGGGGCGCTGATCACGTGACTGAGAGGCGCTGATCACGTGGCTATCATGCACTGATCACGTGCTTCAGGAGGCAATAATCAAAGAGCTGAGCAGGCACTAATCACTTGGCTAAGAGGGCACTAATCACGGAGAGGAGCAGGAAATCGTCAAGGAGCTGAGCAAACTGTAATGAAGTGGTTAAGCAGACTCTAAACACGTGACGCAGCAGGCTCTACACCCGTGACTGAGCAGACACAATTTGGGCAGCTCAGCAGACACCAATGGTGCAGCTCAGCAGACACAAATGGTGCAGCTCAGCAGACACCAATCATGCAGCTCAGCAGGCAATACTCATGGAGCTGAGCACGCAGGAATCACTCAGCTCAGCAGGCAAAGATCATGGAGCTGAGCAGACTGCCATTAAGTGGCTAAGCAGACTCTAAACACGTGACTCAGCAGGCTTGACACCCGTGACTGAGCACACACGAATCTTGCAGCCCAGCAGACAATACTCCTGGAGCTGAGCAGGCAGGAATCACGCAGCTCAGCAGACAGTAATCAAGGAGCTGAGCAAGCAGGAATCACGCAGCTCAGCAGGCAATAATCAAGAAGCAGAGCAGGCAGGAATCAGGCAGCTCAGCAGCCAATAAGCAAGAAGCTAGCAGTCAGGAATCGCGCAGCTCAGCAGGCAATAATCATGGAGCTGAGCTGGCAGGAATCACGCAACTCAGCAGGCAATACTCACGGACCTGAGCAGGCAGGAATCACGCAACTTAGCAGGCAATAATAATTGGAGCTGAAGGCTGTAATGAACTGGATAAGCAGACTCTAATCACGTGATTCAGCCGGCTCCTCTCTGGGGACTGAGCAGGCACTTATTATGCAGCTCAGCAAGCAAAAATCATGGAGCTGAGCAAGCAGGAATCACGCAGCTCAGCATGCAATAATCAAGAAGCTGAGCAGGCAGGAATCACGCAGCTCAGCAGGCAATAAATATGGAGCTGAGCAGGCAGGAATCACGCAGCTCAGCAGGCAATAATCAAGAAGCTGAGCAGGCAGGAATCACGCAGCTTAGCAGGCAATAATCATGGAGCTGAGCAGACTGTAATGAAGTGGCTAAGCAGACTCTAATCACGTCACTCAGCCGGCTCCTAACCCGGTCTTGAGCAGGCACTAATCACGCAGCTGAGCAGGGACTAATCACACAGCTGATCAGGCACGAGTCAGGCAGCTGAGCGGGGATTAAGCATGCAGCTGAGCAAGCGCTAATCCCTTGATTCAGCAGACCCTGATCACGTGACTGAGCAGGCCCTGATCACGTGGCTGAGCATGCACTGATCACGTGACTGAGCATGCACTGATCACGTGACTGAGAGGCACTGATCACGTGACTGAGAGGCACTGATCACGTGACTGAGCATGCACTGATCACGTGACTGAGAGGCACTGATCACGTGACTGAGAGGCGCTGATCACGTGATTGAGGGGCGCTGATCACGTGACTGAGAGGCGCTGATCACGTGGCTATCATGCACTGATCACGTGCTTCAGGAGGCAATAATCAAAGAGCTGAGCAGGCACTAATCACTTGGCTAAGAGGGCACTAATCACGGAGAGGAGCAGGAAATCGTCAAGGAGCTGAGCAAACTGTAATGAAGTGGTTAAGCAGACTCTAAACACGTGACGCAGCAGGCTCTACACCCGTGACTGAGCAGACACAATTTGGGCAGCTCAGCAGACACCAATGGTGCAGCTCAGCAGACACAAATGGTGCAGCTCAGCAGACACATATCATGCAGCTCAGCAGGCAATACTCATGGAGCTGAGCACGCAGGAATCACTCAGCTCAGCAGGCAAAGATCATGGAGCTGAGCAGACTGCCATTAAGTGGCTAAGCAGACTCTAAACACGTGACTCAGCAGGCTTGACACCCATGACTGAGCAGACACGAATCTTGCAGCCCAGCAGACAATACTCCTGGAGCTGAGCAGGCAGGAATCACGCAGCTCAGCAGACAGTAATCAAGGAGCTGAGCAAGCAGGAATCACGCAGCTCAGCAGGCAATAATCAAGAAGCAGAGCAGGCAGGAATCAGGCAGCTCAGCAGCCAATAAGCAAGAAGCTAGCAGTCAGGAATCGCGCAGCTCAGCAGGCAATAATCATGGAGCTGAGCTGGCAGGAATCACGCAACTCAGCAGGCAATACTCACGGACCTGAGCAGGCAGGAATCACGCAACTTAGCAGGCAATAATAATTGGAGCTGAAGGCTGTAATGAACTGGATAAGCAGACTCTAATCACGTGATTCAGCCGGCTCCTCTCTGGGGACTGAGCAGGCACTTATTATGCAGCTCAGCAAGCAAAAATCATGGAGCTGAGCAAGCAGGAATCACGCAGCTCAGCATGCAATAATCAAGAAGCTGAGCAGGCAGGAATCACGCAGCTCAGCAGGCAATAAATATGGAGCTGAGCAAGCAGGAATCACGCAGCTCAGCAGGCAATAATCAAGAAGCTGAGCAGGCAGGAATCACGCAGCTTAGCAGGCAATAATCATGGAGCTGAGGAGACTGTAATGAAGTGGCTAAGCAGACTCTAATCACGTCACTCAGCCGGCTCCTAACCCGGTCTTGAGCAGGCACTAATCACGCAGCTGAGCAGGGACTAATCACACAGCTGATCAGGCACGAGTCACGCAGCTGAGCAGGGATTAAGCATGCAGCTGAGCAAGCGCTAATCCCTTGATTCAGCAGACCCTGATCACGTGACTGAGCAGGCCCTGATCACGTGGCTGAGCATGCACTGATCAGGTGACTGAGCAGGCACTGATCACGTGACTGAGAGGCACTGATCACGTGACTGAGAGGCACTGATCACGTGACTGAGCATGCACTGATCACGTGACTGAGAGGCACTGATCACGTGACTGAGAGGCGCTGATCACGTGACTGAGGGGCGCTGATCACGTGACTGAGAGGCGCTGATCACGTGGCTATCATGCACTGATCACGTGCTTCAGGAGGCAATAATCAAAGAGCTGAGCAGGCACTAATCACTTGGCTAAGAGGGCACTAATCACGGAGAGGAGCAGGAAATCGTCAAGGAGCTGAGCAAACTGTAATGAAGTGGTTAAGCAGACTCTAAACACGTGACGCAGCAGGCTCTACACCCGTGACTGAGCAGACACAATTTGGGCAGCTCAGCAGACACCAATGGTGCAGCTCAGCAGACACAAATGGTGCAGCTCAGCAGACACCAATCATGCAGCTCAGCAGGCAATACTCATGGAGCTGAGCAGGCAGGAATCACTCAGCTCAGCAGGCAAAGATCAAGGAGCTGAGCAGGCACGAATCTCGCAGCTCAGCTGGCAAAAATCAAGGAGCTGAGCAGACTGCCATTAAGTGGCTAAGCAGACTCTAAACACGTGACTCAGCAGGCTTGACACCCGTGACTGAGCAGACACGAATCTTGCAGCCCAGCAGACAATACTCCTGGAGCTGAGCAGGCAGGAATCACGCAGCTCAGCAGACAGTAATCAAGGAGCTGAGCAGGCACGAATCACGCAGCTCAGCAGGCAATAATCCTGGAGCTGAGCAAGCAGGAATCACGCAGCTCAGCAGGCAATAATCAAGAAGCAGAGCAGGCAGGAATCAGGCAGCTCAGCAGCCAATAAGCAAGAAGCTAGCAGTCAGGAATCGCGCAGCTCAGCAGGCAATAATCATGGAGCTGAGCTGGCAGGAATCACGCAACTCAGCAGGCAATACTCACGGACCTGAGCAGGCAGGAATCACGCAACTTAGCAGGCAATAATAATTGGAGCTGAAGGCTGTAATGAACTGGATAAGCAGACTCTAATCACGTGATTCAGCCGGCTCCTCTCTGAGGACTGAGCAGGCACTTATTATGCAGCTCAGCAAGCAAAAATCATGGAGCTGAGCAAGCAGGAATCACGCAGCTCAGCAGGCAATAATCATGGAGCTGAGCAAACAGGAATCACGCAGCTCAGCATGCAATAATCAAGAAGCTGAGCAGGCAGGAATCACGCAGCTCAGCAGGCAATAAATATGGAGCTGAGCAAGCAGGAATCACGCAGCTTAGCAGGCAATAATCATGGAGCTGAGCAGACTGTAATGAAGTGGCTAAGCAGACTCTAATCACGTCACTCAGCCGGCTCCTAACCCGGTCTTGAGCAGGCACTAATCACACAGCTGAGCAGGGACTAATCACACAGCTGATCAGGCACGAGTCACGCAGCTGAGCAGGGATTAAGCATGCAGCTGAGCAAGCGCTAATCCCTTGATTCAGCAGACCCTGATCACGTGACTGAGCAGGCCCTGATCACGTGGCTGAGCATGCACTGATCACGTGAGTGAGCATGCACTGATCACGTGACTGAGAGGCACTGATCACGTGACTGAGCATGCACTGATCACGTGACTGAGAGGCACTGATCACGTGACTGAGAGGCGCTGATCACGTGACTGAGGGGCGCTGATCACGTGACTGAGAGGCGCTGATCACGTGGCTATCATGCACTGATCACGTGCTTCAGGAGGCAATAATCAAAGAGCTGAGCAGTCACTAATCACTTGGCTAAGAGGGCACTAATCACGGAGAGGAGCAGGAAATCGTCAAGGAGCTGAGCAAACTGTAATGAAGTGGTTAAGCAGACTCTAAACACGTGACGCAGCAGGCTCTACACCCGTGACTGAGCAGACACAATTTGGGCAGCTCAGCAGACACCAATGGTGCAGCTCAGCAGACACAAATGGTGCAGCTCAGCAGACACCAATCATGCAGCTCAGCAGGCAATACTCATGGAGCTGAGCAGGCAGGAATCACTCAGCTCAGCAGGCAAAGATCAAGGAGCTGAGCAGGCACGAATCTCGCAGCTCAGCTGGCAAAAATCAAGGAGCTGAGCAGACTGCCATTAAGTGGCTAAGCAGACTCTAAACACGTGACTCAGCAGGCTTGACACCCGTGACTGAGCACACACGAATCTTGCAGCCCAGCAGACAATACTCCTGGAGCTGAGCAGGCAGGAATCACGCAGCTCAGCAGACAGTAATCAAGGAGCTGAGCAGGCACGAATCACGCAGCTCAGCAGGCAATAATCCTGGAGCTGAGCAAGCAGGAATCACGCAGCTCAGCAGGCAATAATCAAGAAGCAGAGCAGGCAGGAATCAGGCAGCTCAGCAGCCAAGAAGCAAGAAGCTAGCAGTCAGGAATCGCGCAGCTCAGCAGGCAATAATCATGGAGCTGAGCTGGCAGGAATCACGCAGCTCAGCAGGCAATACTCACGGACCTGAGCAGGCAGGAATCACGCAACTTAGCAGGCAATAATAATTGGAGCTGAAGGCTGTAATGAACTGGATAAGCAGACTCTAATCACGTGATTCAGCCGGCTCCTCTCTGAGGACTGAGCAGGCACTTATTATGCAGCTCAGCAAGCAAAAATCATGGAGCTGAGCAAGCAGGAATCACGCAGCTCAGCAGGCAATAATCAAGAAGCTGAGCAGGCAGGAATCACGCAGCTCAGCAGACAGTAATCAAGGAGCTGAGCAGGCACGAATCACGCAGCTCAGCAGGCAATAATCCTGGAGCTGAGCAAGCAGGAATCACGCAGCTCAGCAGGCAATAATCATGGAGCTGAGCAAACAGGAATCACGCAGCTCAGCATGCAATAATCAAGAAGCTGAGCAGGCAGGAATCACGCAGCTCAGCAGGCAATAAATATGGAGCTGAGCAAGCAGGAATCACGCAGCTCAGCAGGCAATAATCAAGAAGCTGAGCAGGCAGGAATCACACAGCTTAGCAGGCAATAATCATGGAGCTGAGCAGACTGTAATGAAGTGGCTAAGCAGACTCTAATCACGTCACTCAGCCGGCTCCTAACCCGGTCTTGAGCAGGCACTAATCACGCAGCTGAGCAGGGACTAATCACACAGCTGATCAGGCACGAGTCAGGCAGCTGAGCAGGGATTAAGCATGCAGCTGAGCAAGCGCTAATCCCTTGATTCAGCAGACCCTGATCACGTGACTGAGCAGGCCCTGATCACGTGGCTGAGCATGCACTGATCACGTGAGTGAGCATGCACTGATCACGTGACTGAGAGGCACTGATCACGTGACTGAGAGGCACTGATCACGTGACTGAGCATGCACTGATCACGTGACTGAGAGGCACTGATCACGTGACTGAGAGGCGCTGATCACGTGACTGAGGGGCGCTGATCACGTGACTGAGAGGCGCTGATCACGTGGCTATCATGCACTGATCACGTGCTTCAGGAGGCAATAATCAAAGAGCTGAGCAGGCACTAATCACTTGGCTAAGAGGGCACTAATCACGGAGAGGAGCAGGAAATCGTCAAGGAGCTGAGCAAACTGTAATGAAGTGGTTAAGCAGACTCTAAACACGTGACGCAGCAGGCTCTACACCCGTGACTGAGCAGACACAATTTGGGCAGCTCAGCAGACACCAATGGTGCAGCTCAGCAGACACAAATGGTGCAGCTCAGCAGACACCAATCATGCAGCTCAGCAGGCAATACTCATGGAGCTGAGCAGGCAGGAATCACACAGCTCAGCAGGCAAAGATCAAGGACCTGAGCAGGCACGAATCTCGCAGCTCAGCTGGCAAAAATCAAGGAGCTGAGCAGACTGCCATTAAGTGGCTAAGCAGACTCTAAACACGTGACTCAGCATGCTTGACACCCGTGACTGAGCACACACGAATCTTGCAGCCCAGCAGACAATACTCCTGGAGCTGAGCAGGCAGGAATCACGCAGCTCAGCAGACAGTAATCAAGGAGCTGAGCAGGCACGAATCACGCAGCTCAGCAGGCAATAATCCTGGAGCTGAGCAAGCAGGAATCACGCAGCTCAGCAGGCAATAATCAAGAAGCAGAGCAGGCAGGAATCAGGCAGCTCAGCAGCCAATAAGCAAGAAGCTAGCAGTCAGGAATCACGCAGCTCAGCAGGCAATAATCATGGAGCTGAGCTGGCAGGAATCACGCAACTCAGCAGGCAATACTCACGGACCTGAGCAGGCAGGAATCACGCAACTTAGCAGGCAATAATAATTGGAGCTGAAGGCTGTAATGAACTGGATAAGCAGACTCTAATCACGTGATTCAGCCGGCTCCTCTCTGGGGACTGAGCAGGCACTTATTATGCAGCTCAGCAGGCAATAATCATGGAGCTGAGCAAACAGGAATCACGCAGCTCAGCATGCAATAATCAAGAAGCTGAGCAGGCAGGAATCACGCAGCTCAGCAGGCAATAAATATGGAGCTGAGCAAGCAGGAATCACGCAGCTCAGCAGGCAATAATCAAGAAGCTGAGCAGGCAGGAATCACGCAGCTTAGCAGGCAATAATCATGGAGCTGAGCAGACTGTAATGAAGTGGCTAAGCAGACTCTAATCACGTCACTCAGCCGGCTCCTAACCCGGTCTTGAGCAGGCACTAATCACGCAGATGAGCAGGGACTAATCACACAGCTGATCAGGCACGAGTCAGGCAGCTGAGCAGGGATTAAGCATGCAGCTGAGCAAGCGCTAATCCCTTGATTCAGCAGACCCTGATCACGTGACTGAGCAGGCCCTGATCACGTGGCTGAGCATGCACTGATCACGTGACTGAGCATGCACTGATCACGTGACTGAGAGGCACTGATCACGTGACTGAGAGGCACTGATCACGTGACTGAGCATGCACTGATCACGTGACTGAGAGGCACTGATCACGTGACTGAGAGGCGCTGATCACGTGATTGAGGGGCGCTGATCACGTGACTGAGAGGCGCTGATCACGTGGCTATCATGCACTGATCACGTGCTTCAGGAGGCAATAATCAAAGAGCTGAGCAGGCACTAATCACTTGGCTAAGAGGGCACTAATCACGGAGAGGAGCAGGAAATCGTCAAGGAGCTGAGCAAACTGTAATGAAGTGGTTAAGCAGACTCTAAACACGTGACGCAGCAGGCTCTACACCCGTGACTGAGCAGACACAATTTGGGCAGCTCAGCAGACACCAATGGTGCAGCTCAGCAGACACAAATGGTGCAGCTCAGCAGACACCAATCATGCAGCTCAGCAGGCAATACTCATGGAGCTGAGCACGCAGGAATCACTCAGCTCAGCAGGCAAAGATCATGGAGCTGAGCAGACTGCCATTAAGTGGCTAAGCAGACTCTAAACACGTGACTCAGCAGGCTTGACACCCGTGACTGAGCACACACGAATCTTACAGCCCAGCAGACAATACTCCTGGAGCTGAGCAGGCAGGAATCACGCAGCTCAGCAGACAGTAATCAAGGAGCTGAGCAAGCAGGAATCACGCAGCTCAGCAGGCAATAATCAAGAAGCAGAGCAGGCAGGAATCAGGCAGCTCAGCAGCCAAGAAGCAAGAAGCTAGCAGTCAGGAATCGCGCAGCTCAGCAGGCAATAATCATGGAGCTGAGCTGGCAGGAATCACGCAACTCAGCAGGCAATACTCACGGACCTGAGCAGGCAGGAATCACGCAACTTAGCAGGCAATAATAATTGGAGCTGAAGGCTGTAATGAACTGGATAAGCAGACTCTAATCACGTGATTCAGCCGGCTCCTCTCTGGGGACTGAGCAGGCACTTATTATGCAGCTCAGCAAGCAAAAATCATGGAGCTGAGCAAGCAGGAATCACGCAGCTCAGCATGCAATAATCAAGAAGCTGAGCAGGCAGGAATCACGCAGCTCAGCAGGCAATAAATATGGAGCTGAGCAGGCAGGAATCACGCAGCTCAGCAGGCAATAATCAAGAAGCTGAGCAGGCAGGAATCACGCAGCTTAGCAGGCAATAATCATGGAGCTGAGCAGACTGTAATGAAGTGGCTAAGCAGACTCTAATCACGTCACTCAGCCGGCTCCTAACCCGGTCTTGAGCAGGCACTAATCACGCAGCTGAGCAGGGACTAATCACACAGCTGATCAGGCACGAGTCAGGCAGCTGAGCAGGGATTAAGCATGCAGCTGAGCAAGCGCTAATCCCTTGATTCAGCAGACCCTGATCACGTGACTGAGCAGGCCCTGATCACGTGGCTGAGCATGCACTGATCACGTGACTGAGCATGCACTGATCACGTGACTGAGAGGCACTGATCACGTGACTGAGAGGCACTGATCACGTGACTGAGCATGCACTGATCACGTGACTGAGAGGCACTGATCACGTGACTGAGAGGCGCTGATCACGTGATTGAGGGGCGCTGATCACGTGACTGAGAGGCGCTGATCACGTGGCTATCATGCACTGATCACGTGCTTCAGGAGGCAATAATCAAAGAGCTGAGCAGGCACTAATCACTTGGCTAAGAGGGCACTAATCACGGAGAGGAGCAGGAAATCGTCAAGGAGCTGAGCAAACTGTAATGAAGTGGTTAAGCAGACTCTAAACACGTGACGCAGCAGGCTCTACACCCGTGACTGAGCAGACACAATTTGGGCAGCTCAGCAGACACCAATGGTGCAGCTCAGCAGACACAAATGGTGCAGCTCAGCAGACACCAATCATGCAGCTCAGCAGGCAATACTCATGGAGCTGAGCACGCAGGAATCACTCAGCTCAGCAGGCAAAGATCATGGAGCTGAGCAGACTGCCATTAAGTGGCTAAGCAGACTCTAAACACGTGACTCAGCAGGCTTGACACCCGTGACTGAGCAGACACGAATCTTGCAGCCCAGCAGACAATACTCCTGGAGCTGAGCAGGCAGGAATCACGCAGCTCAGCAGACAGTAATCAAGGAGCTGAGCAAGCAGGAATCACGCAGCTCAGCAGGCAATAATCAAGAAGCAGAGCAGGCAGGAATCAGGCAGCTCAGCAGCCAATAAGCAAGAAGCTAGCAGTCAGGAATCGCGCAGCTCAGCAGGCAATAATCATGGAGCTGAGCTGGCAGGAATCACGCAACTCAGCAGGCAATACTCACGGACCTGAGCAGGCAGGAATCACGCAACTTAGCAGGCAATAATAATTGGAGCTGAAGGCTGTAATGAACTGGATAAGCAGACTCTAATCACGTGATTCAGCCGGCTCCTCTCTGGGGACTGAACAGGCACTTATTATGCAGCTCAGCAAGCAAAAATCATGGAGCTGAGCAAGCAGGAATCACGCAGCTAAGCATGCAATAATCAAGAAGCTGAGCAGGCAGGAATCACGCAGCTCAGCAGGCAATAAATATGGAGCTGAGCAAGCAGGAATCACGCAGCTCAGCAGGCAATAATCAAGAAGCTGAGCAGGCAGGAATCACGCAGCTTAGCAGGCAATAATCATGGAGCTGAGGAGACTGTAATGAAGTGGCTAAGCAGACTCTAATCACGTCACTCAGCCGGCTCCTAACCCGGTCTTGAGCAGGCACTAATCACGCAGCTGAGCAGGGACTAATCACACAGCTGATCAGGCACGAGTCAGGCAGCTGAGCAGGGATTAAGCATGCAGCTGAGCAAGCGCTAATCCCTTGATTCAGCAGACCCTGATCACGTGACTGAGCAGGCCCTGATCACGTGGCTGAGCATGCACTGATCAGGTGACTGAGCAGGCACTGATCACGTGACTGAGAGGCACTGATCACGTGACTGAGAGGCACTGATCACGTGACTGAGCATGCACTGATCACGTGACTGAGAGGCACTGATCACGTGACTGAGAGGTGCTGATCACGTGACTGAGGGGCGCTGATCACGTGACTGAGAGGCGCTGATCACGTGGCTATCATGCACTGATCACGTGCTTCAGGAGGCAATACTCAAAGAGCTGAGCAGGCACTAATCACTTGGCTAAGAGGGCACTAATCACGGAGAGGAGCAGGAAATCGTCAAGGAGCTGAGCAAACTGTAATGAAGTGGTTAAGCAGACTCTAAACACGTGACGCAGCAGGCTCTACACCCGTGACTGAGCAGACACAATTTGGGCAGCTCAGCAGACACCAATGGTGCAGCTCAGCAGACACAAATGGTGCAGCTCAGCAGACACCAATCATGCAGCTCAGCAGGCAATACTCATGGAGCTGAGCAGGCAGGAATCACTCAGCTCAGCAGGCAAAGATCAAGGAGCTGAGCAGGCACGAATCTCGCAGCTCAGCTGGCAAAAATCAAGGAGCTGAGCAGACTGCCATTAAGTGGCTAAGCAGACTCTAAACACGTGACTCAGCAGGCTTGACACCCATGACTGAGCACACACGAATCTTGCAGCCCAGCAGACAATACTCCTGGAGCTGAGCAGGCAGGAATCACGCAGCTCAGCAGACAGTAATCAAGGAGCTGAGCAGGCACGAATCACGCAGCTCAGCAGGCAATAATCCTGGAGCTGAGCAAGCAGGAATCACGCAGCTCAGCAGGCAATAATCAAGAAGCAGAGCAGGCAGGAATCAGGCAGCTCAGCAGCCAATAAGCAAGAAGCTAGCAGTCAGGAATCGCGCAGCTCAGCAGGCAATCATCATGGAGCTGAGCTGGCAGGAATCACGCAACTCAGCAGGCAATACTCACGGACCTGAGCAGGCAGGAATCACGCAACTTAGCAGGCAATAATAATTGGAGCTGAAGGCTGTAATGAACTGGATAAGCAGACTCTAATCACGTGATTCAGCCGGCTCCTCTCTGGGGACTGAGCAGGCACTTATTATGCAGCTCAGCAAGCAAAAATCATGGAGCTGAGCAAGCAGGAATCACGCAGCTCAGCAGGCAATAATCATGGAGCTGAGCAAACAGGAATCACGCAGCTCAGCATGCAATAATCAAGAAGCTGAGCAGGCAGGAATCACGCAGCTCAGCAGGCAATAAATATGGAGCTGAGCAAGCAGGAATCACGCAGCTCAGCAGGCAATAATCAAGAAGCTGAGCAGGCAGGAATCACGCAGCTTAGCAGGCAATAATCATGGAGCTGAGCAGACTGTAATGAAGTGGCTAAGCAGACTCTAATCACGTCACTCAGCCGGCTCCTAACCCGGTCTTGAGCAGGCACTAATCACGCAGCTGAGCAGGGACTAATCACACAGCTGATCAGGCACGAGTCAGGCAGCTGAGCAGGGATTAAGCATGCAGCTGAGCAAGCGCTAATCCCTTGATTCAGCAGACCCTGATCACGTGACTGAGCAGGCCCTGATCACGTGGCTGAGCATGCACTGATCACGTGACTGAGCAGGCACTGATCACGTGACTGAGAGGCACTGATCACGTGACTGAGAGGCACTGATCACGTGACTGAGCATGCACTGATCACGTGACTGAGAGGCACTGATCACGTGACTGAGAGGCGCTGATCACGTGACTGAGAGGCGCTGATCACGTGGCTATCATGCACTGATCACGTGCTTCAGGAGGCAATAATCAAAGAGCTGAGCAGGCACTAATCACTTGGCTAAGAGGGCACTAATCACGGAGAGGAGCAGGAAATCGTCAAGGAGCTGAGCAAACTGTAATGAAGTGGTTAAGCAGACTCTAAACACGTGACGCAGCAGGCTCTACACCCGTGACTGAGCAGACACAATTTGGGCAGCTCAGCAGACACCAATGGTGCAGCTCAGCAGACACAAATGGTGCAGCTCAGCAGACACATATCATGCAGCTCAGCAGGCAATACTCATGGAGCTGAGCAGGCAGGAATCACTCAGCTCAGCAGGCAAAGATCATGGAGCTGAGCAGACTGCCATTAAGTGGCTAAGCAGACTCTAAACACGTGACTCAGCAGGCTTGACACCCGTGACTGAGCAGACACGAATCTTGCAGCCCAGCAGACAATACTCCTGGAGCTGAGCAGGCAGGAATCACGCAGCTCAGCAGGCAATAAATATGGAGCTGAGCAAGCAGGAATCACGCAGCTCAGCAGGCAATAATCAAGAAGCTGAGCAGGCAGGAATCACGCAGCTTAGCAGGCAATAATCATGGAGCTGAGCAGACTGTAATGAAGTGGCTAAGCAGACTCTAATCACGTCACTCAGCCGGCTCCTAACCCGGTCTTGAGCAGGCACTAATCACGCAGCTGAGCAGGGACTAATCACACAGCTGATCAGGCACGAGTCAGGCAGCTGAGCAGGGATTAAGCATGCAGCTGAGCAAGCGCTAATCCCTTGATTCAGCAGACCCTGATCACGTGACTGAGCAGGCCCTGATCACGTGGCTGAGCATGCACTGATCACGTGACTGAGCATGCACTGATCACGTGACTGAGAGGCACTGATCACGTGACTGAGAGGCACTGATCACGTGACTGAGCATGCACTGATCACGTGACTGAGAGGCACTGATCACGTGACTGAGAGGCGCTGATCACGTGACTGAGGGGCGCTGATCACGTGACTGAGAGGCGCTGATCACGTGGCTATCATGCACTGATCACGTGCTTCAGGAGGCAATAATCAAAGAGCTGAGCAGGCACTAATCACTTGGCTAAGAGGGCACTAATCACGGAGAGGAGCAGGAAATCGTCAAGGAGCTGAGCAAACTGTAATGAAGTGGTTAAGCAGACTCTAAACACGTGACGCAGCAGGCTCTACACCCGTGACTGAGCAGACACAATTTGGGCAGCTCAGCAGACACCAATGGTGCAGCTCAGCAGACACAAATGGTGCAGCTCAGCAGACACCAATCATGCAGCTCAGCAGGCAATACTCATGGAGCTGAGCACGCAGGAATCACTCAGCTCAGCAGGCAAAGATCAAGGAGCTGAGCAGACTGCCATTAAGTGGCTAAGCAGACTCTAAACACGTGACTCAGCAGGCTTGACACCCGTGACTGAGCACACACGAATCTTGCAGCCCAGCAGACAATACTCCTGGAGCTGAGCAGGCAGGAATCACGCAGCTCAGCAGACAGTAATCAAGGAGCTGAGCAAGCAGGAATCACGCAGCTCAGCAGGCAATAATCAAGAAGCAGAGCAGGCAGGAATCAGGCAGCTCAGCAGCCAATAAGCAAGAAGCTAGCAGTCAGGAATCGCGCAGCTCAGCAGGCAATAATCATGGAGCTGAGCTGGCAGGAATCACGCAACTCAGCAGGCAATACTCACGGACCTGAGCAGGCAGGAATCACGCAACTTAGCAGGCAATAATAATTGGAGCTGAAGGCTGTAATGAACTGGATAAGCAGACTCTAATCACGTGATTCAGCCGGCTCCTCTCTGGGGACTGAGCAGGCACTTATTATGCAGCTCAGCAAGCAAAAATCATGGAGCTGAGCAAGCAGGAATCACGCAGCTCAGCATGCAATAATCAAGAAGCTGAGCAGGCAGGAATCACGCAGCTCAGCAGGCAATAAATATGGAGCTGAGCAAGCAGGAATCACGCAGCTCAGCAGGCAATAATCAAGAAGCTGAGCAGGCAGGAATCACGCAGCTTAGCAGGCAATAATCATGGAGCTGAGCAGACTGTAATGAAGTGGCTAAGCAGACTCTAATCACGTCACTCAGCCGGCTCCTAACCCGGTCTTGAGCAGGCACTAATCACGCAGCTGAGCAGGGACTAATCACACAGCTGATCAGGCACGAGTCAGGCAGCTGAGCAGGGATTAAGCATGCAGCTGAGCAAGCGCTAATCCCTTGATTCAGCAGACCCTGATCACGTGACTGAGCAGGCCCTGATCACGTGGCTGAGCATGCACTGATCACGTGACTGAGCATGCACTGATCACGTGACTGAGAGGCACTGATCACGTGACTGAGAGGCACTGATCACGTGACTGAGCATGCACTGATCACGTGACTGAGAGGCACTGATCACGTGACTGAGAGGCGCTGATCACGTGACTGAGGGGCGCTGATCACGTGACTGAGAGGCGCTGATCACGTGGCTATCATGCACTGATCACGTGCTTCAGGAGGCAATAATCAAAGAGCTGAGCAGGCACTAATCACTTGGCTAAGAGGGCACTAATCACGGAGAGGAGCAGGAAATCGTCAAGGAGCTGAGCAAACTGTAATGAAGTGGTTAAGCAGACTCTAAACACGTGACGCAGCAGGCTCTACACCCGTGACTGAGCAGACACAATTTGGGCAGCTCAGCAGACACCAATGGTGCAGCTCAGCAGACACAAATGGTGCAGCTCAGCAGACACCAATCATGCAGCTCAGCAGGCAATACTCATGGAGCTGAGCAGGCAGGAATCACTCAGCTCAGCAGGCAAAGATCAAGGAGCTGAGCAGACTGCCATTAAGTGGCTAAGCAGACTCTAAACACGTGACTCAGCAGGCTTGACACCCGTGACTGAGCACACACGAATCTTGCAGCCCAGCAGACAATACTCCTGGAGCTGAGCAGGCAGGAATCACGCAGCTCAGCAGACAGTAATCAAGGAGCTGAGCAAGCAGGAATCACGCAGCTCAGCAGGCAATAATCAAGAAGCAGAGCAGGCAGGAATCAGGCAGCTCAGCAGCCAATAAGCAAGAAGCTAGCAGTCAGGAATCGCGCAGCTCAGCAGGCAATAATCATGGAGCTGAGCTGGCAGGAATCACGCAACTCAGCAGGCAATACTCACGGACCTGAGCAGGCAGGAATCACGCAACTTAGCAGGCAATAATAATTGGAGCTGAAGGCTGTAATGAACTGGATAAGCAGACTCTAATCACGTGATTCAGCCGGCTCCTCTCTGGGGACTGAGCAGGCACTTATTATGCAGCTCAGCAAGCAAAAATCATGGAGCTGAGCAAGCAGGAATCACGCAGCTCAGCATGCAATAATCAAGAAGCTGAGCAGGCAGGAATCACGCAGCTCAGCAGGCAATAAATATGGAGCTGAGCAAGCAGGAATCACGCAGCTCAGCAGGCAATAATCAAGAAGCTGAGCAGGCAGGAATCACGCAGCTTAGCAGGCAATAATCATGGAGCTGAGCAGACTGTAATGAAGTGGCTAAGCAGACTCTAATCACGTCACTCAGCCGGCTCCTAACCCGGTCTTGAGCAGGCACTAATCACGCAGCTGAGCAGGGACTAATCACACAGCTGATCAGGCACGAGTCAGGCAGCTGAGCAGGGATTAAGCATGCAGCTGAGCAAGCGCTAATCCCTTGATTCAGCAGACCCTGATCACGTGACTGAGCAGGCCCTGATCACGTGGCTGAGCATGCACTGATCACGTGACTGAGCAGGCACTGATCACGTGACTGAGAGGCACTGATCACGTGACTGAGAGGCACTGATCACGTGACTGAGCATGCACTGATCACGTGACTGAGAGGCACTGATCACGTGACTGAGAGGCGCTGATCACGTGACTGAGGGGCGCTGATCACGTGACTGAGAGGCGCTGATCACGTGGCTATCATGCACTGATCACGTGCTTCAGGAGGCAATAATCAAAGAGCTGAGCAGGCACTAATCACTTGGCTAAGAGGGCACTAATCACGGAGAGGAGCAGGAAATCGTCAAGGAGCTGAGCAAACTGTAATGAAGTGGTTAAGCAGACTCTAAACACGTGACGCAGCAGGCTCTACACCCGTGACTGAGCAGACACAATTTGGGCAGCTCAGCAGACACCAATGGTGCAGCTCAGCAGACACAAATGGTGCAGCTCAGCAGACACCAATCATGCAGCTCAGCAGGCAATACTCATGGAGCTGAGCAGGCAGGAATCACTCAGCTCAGCAGGCAAAGATCAAGGAGCTGAGCAGGCACGAATCTCGCAGCTCAGCTGGCAAAAATCAAGGAGCTGAGCAGACTGCCATTAAGTGGCTAAGCAGACTCTAAACACGTGACTCAGCAGGCTTGACACCCGTGACTGAGCACACACGAATCTTGCAGCCCAGCAGACAATACTCCTGGAGCTGAGCAGGCAGGAATCACGCAGCTCAGCAGACAGTAATCAAGGAGCTGAGCAGGCACGAATCACGCAGCTCAGCAGGCAATAATCCTGGAGCTGAGCAAGCAGGAATCACGCAGCTCAGCAGGCAATAATCAAGAAGCAGAGCAGGCAGGAATCAGGCAGCTCAGCAGCCAATAAGCAAGAAGCTAGCAGTCAGGAATCGCGCAGCTCAGCAGGCAATAATCATGGAGCTGAGCTGGCAGGAATCACGCAACTCAGCAGGCAATACTCACGGACCTGAGCAGGCAGGAATCACGCAACTTAGCAGGCAATAATAATTGGAGCTGAAGGCTGTAATGAACTGGATAAGCAGACTCTAATCACGTGATTCAGCCGGCTCCTCTCTGGGGACTGAGCAGGCACTTATTATGCAGCTCAGCAAGCAAAAATCATGGAGCTGAGCAAGCAGGAATCACGCAGCTCAGCAGGCAATAATCATGGAGCTGAGCAAACAGGAATCACGCAGCTCAGCATGCAATAATCAAGAAGCTGAGCAGGCAGGAATCACGCAGCTCAGCAGGCAATAAATATGGAGCTGAGCAAGCAGGAATCACGCAGCTTAGCAGGCAATAATCATGGAGCTGAGCAGACTGTAATGAAGTGGCTAAGCAGACTCTAATCACGTCACTCAGCCGGCTCCTAACCCGGTCTTGAGCAGGCACTAATCACGCAGCTGAGCAGGGACTAATCACACAGCTGATCAGGCACGAGTCAGGCAGCTGAGCAGGGATTAAGCATGCAGCTGAGCAAGCGCTAATCCCTTGATTCAGCAGACCCTGATCACGTGACTGAGCAGGCCCTGATCACGTGGCTGAGCATGCACTGATCACGTGACTGAGCATGCACTGATCACGTGACTGAGAGGCACTGATCACGTGACTGAGCATGCACTGATCACGTGACTGAGAGGCACTGATCACGTGACTGAGAGGCGCTGATCACGTGACTGAGGGGCGCTGATCACGTGACTGAGAGGCGCTGATCACGTGGCTATCATGCACTGATCACGTGCTTCAGGAGGCAATAATCAAAGAGCTGAGCAGTCACTAATCACTTGGCTAAGAGGGCACTAATCACGGAGAGGAGCAGGAAATCGTCAAGGAGCTGAGCAAACTGTAATGAAGTGGTTAAGCAGACTCTAAACACGTGACGCAGCAGGCTCTACACCCGTGACTGAGCAGACACAATTTGGGCAGCTCAGCAGACACCAATGGTGCAGCTCAGCAGACACAAATGGTGCAGCTCAGCAGACACCAATCATGCAGCTCAGCAGGCAATACTCATGGAGCTGAGCAGGCAGGAATCACTCAGCTCAGCAGGCAAAGATCAAGGAGCTGAGCAGGCACGAATCTCGCAGCTCAGCTGGCAAAAATCAAGGAGCTGAGCAGACTGCCATTAAGTGGCTAAGCAGACTCTAAACACGTGACTCAGCAGGCTTGACACCCGTGACTGAGCACACACGAATCTTGCAGCCCAGCAGACAATACTCCTGGAGCTGAGCAGGCAGGAATCACGCAGCTCAGCAGACAGTAATCAAGGAGCTGAGCAGGCACGAATCACGCAGCTCAGCAGGCAATAATCCTGGAGCTGAGCAAGCAGGAATCACGCAGCTCAGCAGGCAATAATCAAGAAGCAGAGCAGGCAGGAATCAGGCAGCTCAGCAGCCAATAAGCAAGAAGCTAGCAGTCAGGAATCGCGCAGCTCAGCAGGCAATAATCATGGAGCTGAGCTGGCAGGAATCACGCAACTCAGCAGGCAATACTCACGGACCTGAGCAGGCAGGAATCACGCAACTTAGCAGGCAATAATAATTGCAGCTGAAGGCTGTAATGAACTGGATAAGCAGACTCTAATCACGTGATTCAGCCGGCTCCTCTCTGGGGACTGAGCAGGCACTTATTATGCAGCTCAGCAAGCAAAAATCATGGAGCTGAGCAAGCAGGAATCACGCAGCTCAGCAGGCAATAATCAAGAAGCTGAGCAGGCAGGAATCACGCAGCTCAGCAGCAATAATCAAGGAGCTGAGCAGGCAAATCACGCAGCTCAGCAGGCAATAATCATGGAGCTGAGCAAGCAGGAATCACGCAGCTCAGCAGGCAATAATCATGGAGCTGAGCAAACAGGAATCACGCAGCTCAGCATGCAATAATCAAGAAGCTGAGCAGGCAGGAATCACGCAGCTCAGCAGGCAATAAATATGGAGCTGAGCAAGCAGGAATCACGCAGCTCAGCAGGCAATAATCAAGAAGCTGAGCAGGCAGGAATCACGCAGCTTAGCAGGCAATAATCATGGAGCTGAGCAGACTGTAATGAAGTGGCTAAGCAGACTCTAATCACGTCACTCAGCCGGCTCCTAACCCGGTCTTGAGCAGGCACTAATCACGCAGCTGAGCAGGGACTAATCACACAGCTGATCAGGCACGAGTCAGGCAGCTGAGCAGGGATTAAGCATGCAGCTGAGCAAGCGCTAATCCCTTGATTCAGCAGACCCTGATCACGTGACTGAGCAGGCCCTGATCACGTGGCTGAGCATGCACTGATCACGTGAGTGAGCATGCACTGATCACGTGACTGAGAGGCACTGATCACGTGACTGAGAGGCACTGATCACGTGACTGAGCATGCACTGATCACGTGACTGAGAGGCACTGATCACGTGACTGAGAGGCGCTGATCACGTGACTGAGGGGCGCTGATCACGTGACTGAGAGGCGCTGATCACGTGGCTATCATGCACTGATCACGTGCTTCAGGAGGCAATAATCAAAGAGCTGAGCAGGCACTAATCACTTGGCTAAGAGGGCACTAATCACGGAGAGGAGCAGGAAATCGTCAAGGAGCTGAGCAAACTGTAATGAAGTGGTTAAGCAGACTCTAAACACGTGACGCAGCAGGCTCTACACCCGTGACTGAGCAGACACAATTTGGGCAGCTCAGCAGACACCAATGGTGCAGCTCAGCAGACACAAATGGTGCAGCTCAGCAGACACCAATCATGCAGCTCAGCAGGCAATACTCATGGAGCTGAGCAGGCAGGAATCACTCAGCTCAGCAGGCAAAGATCAAGGAGCTGAGCAGGCACGAATCTCGCAGCTCAGCTGGCAAAAATCAAGGAGCTGAGCAGACTGCCATTAAGTGGCTAAGCAGACTCTAAACACGTGACTCAGCAGGCTTGACACCCGTGACTGAGCACACACGAATCTTGCAGCCCAGCAGACAATACTCCTGGAGCTGAGCAGGCAGGAATCACGCAGCTCAGCAGACAGTAATCAAGGAGCTGAGCAGGCACGAATCACGCAGCTCAGCAGGCAATAATCCTGGAGCTGAGCAAGCAGGAATCACGCAGCTCAGCAGGCAATAATCAAGAAGCAGAGCAGGCAGGAATCAGGCAGCTCAGCAGCCAATAAGCAAGAAGCTAGCAGTCAGGAATCGCGCAGCTCAGCAGGCAATAATCATGGAGCTGAGCTGGCAGGAATCACGCAACTCAGCAGGCAATACTCACGGACCTGAGCAGGCAGGAATCACGCAACTTAGCAGGCAATAATAATTGGAGCTGAAGGCTGTAATGAACTGGATAAGCAGACTCTAATCACGTGATTCAGCCGGCTCCTCTCTGGGGACTGAGCAGGCACTTATTATGCAGCTCAGCAGGCAAAAATCATGGAGCTGAGCAAACAGGAATCACGCAGCTCAGCATGCAATAATCAAGAAGCTGAGCAGGCAGGAATCACGCAGCTCAGCAGGCAATAAATATGGAGCTGAGCAAGCAGGAATCACGCAGCTCAGCAGGCAATAATCAAGAAGCTGAGCAGGCAGGAATCACGCAGCTTAGCAGGCAATAATCATGGAGCTGAGCAGACTGTAATGAAGTGGCTAAGCAGACTCTAATCACGTCACTCAGCCGGCTCCTAACCCGGTCTTGAGCAGGCACTAATCACGCAGCTGAGCAGGGACTAATCACACAGCTGATCAGGCACGAGTCAGGCAGCTGAGCAGGGATTAAGCATGCAGCTGAGCAAGCGCTAATCCCTTGATTCAGCAGACCCTGATCACGTGACTGAGCAGGCCCTGATCACGTGGCTGAGCATGCACTGATCACGTGACTGAGCATGCACTGATCACGTGACTGAGAGGCACTGATCACGTGACTGAGAGGCACTGATCACGTGACTGAGCATGCACTGATCACGTGACTGAGAGGCACTGATCACGTGACTGAGAGGCGCTGATCACGTGACTGAGGGGCGCTGATCACGTGACTGAGAGGCGCTGATCACGTGGCTATCATGCACTGATCACGTGCTTCAGGAGGCAATAATCAAAGAGCTGAGCAGGCACTAATCACTTGGCTAAGAGGGCACTAATCACGGAGAGGAGCAGGAAATCGTCAAGGAGCTGAGCAAACTGTAATGAAGTGGTTAAGCAGACTCTAAACACGTGACGCAGCAGCCTCTACACCCGTGACTGAGCAGACACAATTTGGGCAGCTCAGCAGACACCAATGGTGCAGCTCAGCAGACACAAATGGTGCAGCTCAGCAGACACCAATCATGCAGCTCAGCAGGCAATACTCATGGAGCTGAGCAGGCAGGAATCACTCAGCTCAGCAGGCAAAGATCAAGGAGCTGAGCAGACTGCCATTAAGTGGCTAAGCAGACTCTAAACACGTGACTCAGCAGGCTTGACACCCGTGACTGAGCAGACACGAATCTTGCAGCCCAGCAGACAATACTCCTGGAGCTGAGCAGGCAGGAATCACGCAGCTCAGCAGACAGTAATCCAGGAGCTGAGCAGGCACGAATCACGCAGCTCAGCAGGCAATAATCCTGGAGCTGAGCAAGCAGGAATCACGCAGCTCAGCAGGCAATAATCAAGAAGCAGAGCAGGCAGGAATCAGGCAGCTCAGCAGCCAATAAGCAAGAAGCTAGCAGTCAGGAATCGCGCAGCTCAGCAGGCAATAATCATGGAGCTGAGCTGGCAGGAATCACGCAACTCAGCAGGCAATACTCACGGACCTGAGCAGGCAGGAATCACGCAACTTAGCAGGCAATAATAATTGGAGCTGAAGGCTGTAATGAACTGGATAAGCAGACTCTAATCACGTGATTCAGCCGGCTCCTCTCTGGGACTGAGCAGGCACTTATTATGCAGCTCAGCAAGCAAAAATCATGGAGCTGAGCAAGCAGGAATCACGCAGCTCAGCAGGCAATAATCAAGGAGCTGAGCAGGCAGGAATCACGCAGCTCAGCAGCAATAATCAAGGAGCTGAGCAGGCAGGAATCACGCACCTCAGCAGGCAATAATCATGGAGCTGAGCAAGCAGGAATCACGCAGCTCAGCAGGCAATAATCAAGAAGCTGAGCAGGCAGGAATCAGGCAGCTCAGCAGCCAATAAGCAAGAAGCTAGCAGTCAGGAATCACGCAGCTCAGCAGGCAATAATCATGGAGCTGAGCAGGCAGGAATCACGCAACTCAGCAGGCAATAATTGGAGCTGAAGGCTGTAATGAACTGGATAAGCAGACTCTAATCACGTGATTCAGCCGGCTCCTCTCTGGGGACTGAGCAGGCACTTATTATGCAGCTCAGCAAGCAAAAATCATGGAGCTGAGCAAGCAGGAATCACGCAGCTCAGCAGGCAATAATCATGGAGCTGAGCAAACAGGAATCACGCAGCTCAGCATGCAATAATCAAGAAGCTGAGCAGGCAGGAATCACGCAGCTCAGCAGGCAATAAATATGGAGCTGAGCAAGCAGGAATCACGCAGCTCAGCAGGCAATAATCAAGAAGCTGAGCAGGCAGGAATCACGCAGCTTAGCAGGCAATAATCATGGAGCTGAGCAGACTGTAATGAAGTGGCTAAGCAGACTCTAATCACGTCACTCAGCCGGCTCCTAACCCGGTCTTGAGCAGGCACTAATCACGCAGCTGAGCAGGGACTAATCACACAGCTGATCAGGCACGAGTCAGGCAGCTGAGCAGGGATTAAGCATGCAGCTGAGCAAGCGCTAATCCCTTGATTCAGCAGACCCTGATCACGTGACTGAGCAGGCCCTGATCACGTGGCTGAGCATGCACTGATCACGTGACTGAGCATGCACTGATCACGTGACTGAGAGGCACTGATCACGTGACTGAGAGGCACTGATCACGTGACTGAGCATGCACTGATCACGTGACTGAGAGGCACTGATCACGTGACTGAGAGGCGCTGATCACGTGACTGAGGGCGCTGATCACGTGACTGAGAGGCGCTGATCACGTGGCTATCATGCACTGATCACGTGCTTCAGGAGGCAATAATCAAAGAGCTGAGCAGGCACTAATCACTTGGCTAAGAGGGCACTAATCACGGAGAGGAGCAGGAAATCGTCAAGGAGCTGAGCAAACTGTAATGAAGTGGTTAAGCAGACTCTAAACACGTGACGCAGCAGGCTCTACACCCGTGACTGAGCAGACACAATTTGGGCAGCTCAGCAGACACCAATGGTGCAGCTCAGCAGACACAAATGGTGCAGCTCAGCAGACACCAATCATGCAGCTCAGCAGGCAATACTCATGGAGCTGAGCAGGCAGGAATCACTCAGCTCAGCAGGCAAAGATCAAGGAGCTGAGCAGGCACGAATCTCGCAGCTCAGCTGGCAAAAATCAAGGAGCTGAGCAGACTGCCATTAAGTGGCTAAGCAGACTCTAAACACGTGACTCAGCAGGCTTGACACCCGTGACTGAGCACACACGAATCTTGCAGCCCAGCAGACAATACTCCTGGAGCTGAGCAGGCAGGAATCACGCAGCTCAGCAGACAGTAATCAAGGAGCTGAGCAGGCACGAATCACGCAGCTCAGCAGGCAATAATCCTGGAGCTGAGCAAGCAGGAATCACGCAGCTCAGCAGGCAATAATCAAGAAGCAGAGCAGGCAGGAATCAGGCAGCTCAGCAGCCAATAAGCAAGAAGCTAGCAGTCAGGAATCGCGCAGCTCAGCAGGCAATAATCATGGAGCTGAGCTGGCAGGAATCACGCAACTCAGCAGGCAATACTCACGGACCTGAGCAGGCAGGAATCACGCAACTTAGCAGGCAATAATAATTGGAGCTGAAGGCTGTAATGAACTGGATAAGCAGACTCTAATCACGTGATTCAGCCGGCTCCTCTCTGGGGACTGAGCAGGCACTTATTATGCAGCTCAGCAAGCAAAAATCATGGAGCTGAGCAAGCAGGAATCACGCAGCTCAGCAGGCAATAATCATGGAGCTGAGCAAACAGGAATCACGCAGCTCAGCATGCAATAATCAAGAAGCTGAGCAGGCAGGAATCACGCAGCTCAGCAGGCAATAAATATGGAGCTGAGCAAGCAGGAATCACGCAGCTCAGCAGGCAATAATCAAGAAGCTGAGCAGGCAGGAATCACGCAGCTTAGCAGGCAATAATCATGGAGCTGAGCAGACTGTAATGAAGTGGCTAAGCAGACTCTAATCACGTCACTCAGCCGGCTCCTAACCCGGTCTTGAGCAGGCACTAATCACGCAGCTGAGCAGGGACTAATCACACAGCTGATCAGGCACGAGTCAGGCAGCTGAGCAGGGATTAAGCATGCAGCTGAGCAAGCGCTAATCCCTTGATTCAGCAGACCCTGATCACGTGACTGAGCAGGCCCTGATCACGTGGCTGAGCATGCACTGATCACGTGACTGAGAGGCACTGATCACGTGACTGAGAGGCGCTGATCACGTGACTGAGGGGCGCTGATCACGTGACTGAGAGGCGCTGATCACGTGGCTATCATGCACTGATCACGTGCTTCAGGAGGCAATAATCAAAGAGCTGAGCAGGCACTAATCACTTGGCTAAGAGGGCACTAATCACGGAGAGGAGCAGGAAATCGTCAAGGAGCTGAGCAAACTGTAATGAAGTGGTTAAGCAGACTTAAACACGTGACGCAGCAGGCTCTACACCCGTGACTGAGCAGACACAATTTGGGCAGCTCAGCAGACACCAATGGTGCAGCTCAGCAGACACCAATCATGCAGCTCAGCAGGCAATACTCATGGAGCTGAGCAGGCAGGAATCACTCAGCTCAGCAGGCAAAGATCAAGGAGCTGAGCAGGCACGAATCTCGCAGCTCAGCTGGCAAAAATCAAGGAGCTGAGCAGACTGCCATTAAGTGGCTAAGCAGACTCTAAACACGTGACTCAGCAGGCTTGACACCCGTGACTGAGCACACACGAATCTTGCAGCCCAGCAGACAATACTCCTGGAGCTGAGCAGGCAGGAATCACGCAGCTCAGCAGACAGTAATCAAGGAGCTGAGCAGGCACGAATCACGCAGCTCAGCAGGCAATAATCCTGGAGCTGAGCAAGCAGGAATCACGCAGCTCAGCAGGCAATAATCAAGAAGCAGAGCAGGCAGGAATCAGGCAGCTCAGCAGCCAATAAGCAAGAAGCTAGCAGTCAGGAATCGCGCAGCTCAGCAGGCAATAATCATGGAGCTGAGCTGGCAGGAATCACGCAACTCAGCAGGCAATACTCACGGACCTGAGCAGGCAGGAATCACGCAACTTAGCAGGCAATAATAATTGGAGCTGAAGGCTGTAATGAACTGGATAAGCAGACTCTAATCACGTGATTCAGCCGGCTCCTCTCTGGGGACTGAGCAGGCACTTATTATGCAGCTCAGCAAGCAAAAATCATGGAGCTGAGCAAGCAGGAATCACGCAGCTCAGCAGGCAATAATCATGGAGCTGAGCAGACTGTAATGAAGTGGCTAAGCAGACTCTAATCACGTCACTCAGCCGGCTCCTAACCCGGTCTTGAGCAGGCACTAATCACGCAGCTGAGCAGGGACTAATCACACAGCTGATCAGGCACGAGTCAGGCAGCTGAGCAGGGATTAAGCATGCAGCTGAGCAAGCGCTAATCCCTTGATTCAGCAGACCCTGATCACGTGACTGAGCAGGCCCTGATCACGTGGCTGAGCATGCACTGATCACGTGACTGAGCATGCACTGATCACGTGACTGAGAGGCACTGATCACGTGACTGAGAGGCACTGATCACGTGACTGAGCATGCACTGATCACGTGACTGAGAGGCACTGATCACGTGACTGAGAGGCGCTGATCACGTGACTGAGGGGCGCTGATCACGTGACTGAGAGGCGCTGATCACGTGGCTATCATGCACTGATCACGTGCTTCAGGAGGCAATAATCAAAGAGCTGAGCAGGCACTAATCACTTGGCTAAGAGGGCACTAATCACGGAGAGGAGCAGGAAATCGTCAAGGAGCTGAGCAAACTGTAATGAAG
The DNA here is from genome assembly GCF_032452875.1 of Bos javanicus. NCBI lineage: Eukaryota > Metazoa > Chordata > Mammalia > Artiodactyla > Bovidae > Bos > Bos javanicus. The sequence continues at coordinate 258,759 of NW_026893703.1, forward strand.
TGGTTAAGCAGACTCTAAACACGTGACGCAGCAGGCTCTACACCCGTGACTGAGCAGACACAATTTGGGCAGCTCAGCAGACACCAATGGTGCAGCTCAGCAGACACAAATGGTGCAGCTCAGCAGACACCAATCATGCAGCTCAGCAGGCAATACTCATGGAGCTGAGCAGGCAGGAATCACTCAGCTCAGCAGGCAAAGATCAAGGAGCTGAGCAGGCACGAATCTCGCAGCTCAGCTGGCAAAAATCAAGGAGCTGAGCAGACTGCCATTAAGTGGCTAAGCAGACTCTAAACACGTGACTCAGCAGGCTTGACACCCGTGACTGAGCACACACGAATCTTGCAGCCCAGCAGACAATACTCCTGGAGCTGAGCAGGCAGGAATCACGCAGCTCAGCAGACAGTAATCAAGGAGCTGAGCAGGCACGAATCACGCAGCTCAGCAGGCAATAATCCTGGAGCTGAGCAAGCAGGAATCACGCAGCTCAGCAGGCAATAATCAAGAAGCAGAGCAGGCAGGGATCAGGCAGCTCAGCAGCCAATAAGCAAGAAGCTAGCAGTCAGGAATCGCGCAGCTCAGCAGGCAATAATCATGGAGCTGAGCTGGCAGGAATCACGCAACTTAGCAGGCAATAATAATTGGAGCTGAAGGCTGTAATGAACTGGATAAGCAGACTCTAATCACGTGATTCAGCCGGCTCCTCTCTGGGGACTGAGCAGGCACTTATTATGCAGCTCAGCAAGCAAAAATCATGGAGCTGAGCAAGCAGGAATCACGCAGCTCAGCAGGCAATAATCATGGAGCTGAGCAAACAGGAATCACGCAGCTCAGCATGCAATAATCAAGAAGCTGAGCAGGCAGGAATCACGCAGCTCAGCAGGCAATAAATATGGAGCTGAGCAAGCAGGAATCACGCAGCTCAGCAGGCAATAATCAAGAAGCTGAGCAGGCAGGAATCACGCAGCTTAGCAGGCAATAATCATGGAGCTGAGCAGACTGTAATGAAGTGGCTAAGCAGACTCTAATCACGTCACTCAGCCGGCTCCTAACCCGGTCTTGAGCAGGCACTAATCACGCAGCTGAGCAGGGACTAATCACACAGCTGATCAGGCACGAGTCAGGCAGCTGAGCAGGGATTAAGCATGCAGCTGAGCAAGCGCTAATCCCTTGATTCAGCAGACCCTGATCACGTGACTGAGCAGGCCCTGATCACGTGGCTGAGCATGCACTGATCACGTGACTGAGCAGGCACTGATCACGTGACTGAGAGGCACTGATCACGTGACTGAGAGGCACTGATCACGTGACTGAGCATGCACTGATCACGTGACTGAGAGGCACTGATCACGTGACTGAGAGGCGCTGATCACGTGACTGAGGGGCGCTGATCACGTGACTGAGAGGCGCTGATCACGTGGCTATCATGCACTGATCACGTGCTTCAGGAGGCAATAATCAAAGAGCTGAGCAGGCACTAATCACTTGGCTAAGAGGGCACTAATCACGGAGAGGAGCAGGAAATCGTCAAGGAGCTGAGCAAACTGTAATGAAGTGGTTAAGCAGACTCTAAACACGTGACGCAGCAGGCTCTACACCCGTGACTGAGCAGACACAATTTGGGCAGCTCAGCAGACACCAATGGTGCAGCTCAGCAGACACAAATGGTGCAGCTCAGCAGACACCAATCATGCAGCTCAGCAGGCAATACTCATGGAGCTGAGCACGCAGGAATCACGCAGCTCAGCAGGCAATGATCAAGGAGCTGAGCAGACTGCCATTAAGAGGCTAAGCAGACTCTAAACACGTGACTCAGCAGGCTTGACACCCGTGACTGAGCACACACGAATCTTGCAGCCCAGCAGACAATACTCCTGGAGCTGAGCAGGCAGGAATCACGCAGCTCAGCAGGCAATAATCCTGGAGCTGAGCAAGCAGGAATCACGCAGCTCAGCAGGCAATAATCAAGAAGCAGAGCAGGCAGGAATCAGGCAGCTCAGCAGCCAATAAGCAAGAAGCTAGCAGTCAGGAATCGCGCAGCTCAGCAGGCAATAATCATGGAGCTGAGCTGGCAGGAATCACGCAACTCAGCAGGCAATACTCACGGACCTGAGCAGGCAGGAATCACGCAACTTAGCAGGCAATAATAATTGGAGCTGAAGGCTGTAATGAACTGGATAAGCAGACTCTAATCACGTGATTCAGCCGGCTCCTCTCTGGGGACTGAGCAGGCACTTCTTATGCAGCTCAGCAAGCAAAAATCATGGAGCTGAGCAAGCAGGAATCACGCAGCTCAGCAGGCAATAATCATTGAGCTGAGCAAACAGGAATCACGCAGCTCAGCATGCAATAATCAAGAAGCTGAGCAGGCAGGAATCACGCAGCTCAGCAGGCAATAAATATGGAGCTGAGCAAGCAGGAATCACGCAGCTCAGCAGGCAATAATCAAGAAGCTGAGCAGGCAGGAATCACGCAGCTTAGCAGGCAATAATCATGGAGCTGAGCAGACTGTAATGAAGTGGCTAAGCAGACTCTAATCACGTCACTCAGCCGGCTCCTAACCCGGTCTTGAGCAGGCACTAATCACGCAGCTGAGCAGGGACTAATCACACAGCTGATCAGGCACGAGTCAGGCAGCTGAGCAGGGATTAAGCATGCAGCTGAGCAAGCGCTAATCCCTTGATTCAGCAGACCCTGATCACGTGACTGAGCAGGCCCTGATCACGTGGCTGAGCATGCACTGATCACGTGACTGAAGGCACTGATCACGTGACTGAGATGCACTGATCACGTGACTGAGAGGCACTGATCACGTGACTGAGAGGCACTGATCACGTGACTGAGAGGCGCTGATCACGTGACTGAGGGGCGCTGATCACGTGACTGAGAGGCGCTGATCACGTGGCTATCATGCACTGATCACGTGCTTCAGGAGGCAATAATCAAAGAGCTGAGCAGGCACTAATCACTTGGCTAAGAGGGCACTAATCACGGAGAGGAGCAGGAAATCGTCAAGGAGCTGAGCAAACTGTAATGAAGTGGTTAAGCAGACTCTAAACACGTGACGCAGCAGGCTCTACACCCGTGACTGAGCAGACACAATTTGGGCAGCTCAGCAGACACCAATGGTGCAGCTCAGCAGACACAAATGGTGCAGCTCAGCAGACACCAATCATGCAGCTCAGCAGGCAATACTCATGGAGCTGAGCAGGCAGGAATCACTCAGCTCAGCAGGCAAAGATCAAGGAGCTGAGCAGGCACGAATCTCGCAGCTCAGCTGGCAAAAATCAAGGAGCTGAGCAGACTGCCATTAAGTGGCTAAGCAGACTCTAAACACGTGACTCAGCAGGCTTGACACCCGTGACTGAGCACACACGAATCTTGCAGCCCAGCAGACAATACTCCTGGAGCTGAGCAGGCAGGAATCACGCAGCTCAGCAGACAGTAATCAAGGAGCTGAGCAGGCACGAATCACGCAGCTCAGCAGGCAATAATCCTGGAGCTGAGCAAGCAGGAATCACGCAGCTCAGCAGGCAATAATCAAGAAGCAGAGCAGGCAGGAATCAGGCAGCTCAGCAGCCAATAAGCAAGAAGCTAGCAGTCAGGAATCGCGCAGCTCAGCAGGCAATAATCATGGAGCTGAGCTGGCAGGAATCACGCAACTCAGCAGGCAATACTCACGGACCTGAGCAGGCAGGAATCACGCAACTTAGCAGGCAATAATAATTGGAGCTGAAGGCTGTAATGAACTGGATAAGCAGACTCTAATCACGTGATTCAGCCGGCTCCTCTCTGGGGACTGAGCAGGCACTTATTATGCAGCTCAGCAAGCAAAAATCATGGAGCTGAGCAAGCAGGAATCACGCAGCTCAGCAGGCAATAATCATGGAGCTGAGCAAACAGGAATCACGCAGCTCAGCATGCAATAATCAAGAAGCTGAGCAGGCAGGAATCACGCAGCTCAGCAGGCAATAAATATGGAGCTGAGCAAGCAGGAATCACGCAGCTCAGCAGGCAATAATCAAGAAGCTGAGCAGGCAGGAATCACGCAGCTTAGCAGGCAATAATCATGGAGCTGAGCAGACTGTAATGAAGTGGCTAAGCAGACTCTAATCACGTCACTCAGCCGGCTCCTAACCCGGTCTTGAGCAGGCACTAATCACGCAGCTGAGCAGGGACTAATCACACAGCTGATCAGGCACGAGTCAGGCAGCTGAGCAGGGATTAAGCATGCAGCTGAGCAAGCGCTAATCCCTTGATTCAGCAGACCCTGATCACGTGACTGAGCAGGCCCTGATCACGTGGCTGAGCATGCACTGATCACGTGACTGAGCAGGCACTGATCACGTGACTGAGAGGCACTGATCACGTGACTGAGAGGCACTGATCACGTGACTGAGCATGCACTGATCACGTGACTGAGAGGCACTGATCACGTGACTGAGAGGCGCTGATCACGTGACTGAGCGCTGATCACGTGACTGAGGCGCTGATCACGTGACTGAGAGGCACTGATCACGTGACTGAGAGGCGCTGATCACGTGACTGAGGCGCTGATCACGTGACTGAGAGGCGCTGATCACGTGGCTATCATGCACTGATCACGTGCTTCAGGAGGCAATAATCAAAGAGCTGAGCAGGCACTAATCACTTGGCTAAGAGGGCACTAATCACGGAGAGGAGCAGGAAATCGTCAAGGAGCTGAGCAAACTGTAATGAAGTGGTTAAGCAGACTCTAAACACGTGACGCAGCAGGCTCTACACCCGTGACTGAGCAGACACAATTTGGGCAGCTCAGCAGACACCAATGGTGCAGCTCAGCAGACACAAATGGTGCAGCTCAGCAGACACCAATCATGCAGCTCAGCAGGCAATACTCATGGAGCTGAGCAGGCAGGAATCACTCAGCTCAGCAGGCAAAGATCAAGGAGCTGAGCAGGCACGAATCTCGCAGCTCAGCTGGCAAAAATCAAGGAGCTGAGCAGACTGCCATTAAGTGGCTAAGCAGACTCTAAACACGTGACTCAGCAGGCTTGACACCCGTGACTGAGCACACACGAATCTTGCAGCCCAGCAGACAATACTCCTGGAGCTGAGCAGGCAGGAATCACGCAGCTCAGCAGACAGTAATCAAGGAGCTGAGCAGGCACGAATCACGCAGCTCAGCAGGCAATAATCCTGGAGCTGAGCAAGCAGGAATCACGCAGCTCAGCAGGCAATAATCAAGAAGCAGAGCAGGCAGGAATCAGGCAGCTCAGCAGCCAATAAGCAAGAAGCTAGCAGTCAGGAATCGCGCAGCTCAGCAGGCAATAATCATGGAGCTGAGCTGGCAGGAATCACGCAACTCAGCAGGCAATACTCACGGAACTGAGCAGGCAGGAATCACGCAACTTAGCAGGCAAAAATAATTGGAGCTGAAGGCTGTAATGAACTGGATAAGCAGACTCTAATCACGTGATTCAGCCAGCTCCTCTCTGGGGACTGAGCAGGCACTAATTATGCAGCTCAGCAAGCAAAAATCATGGAGCTGAGCAAGGAGGAATCACGCAGCTCAGCATGCAATAATCAAGAAGCTGAGCAGGCAGGAATCACGCAGCTCAGCAGGCAATAAATATGGAGCTGAGCAAGCAGGAATCACGCAGCTCAGCAGGCAATAATCAAGAAGCTGAGCAGGCAGGAATCACGCAGCTTAGCAGGCAATAATCATGGAGCTGAGCAGACTGTAATGAAGTGGCTAAGCAGACTCTAATCACGTCACTCAGCCGGCTCCTAACCCGGTCTTGAGCAGGCACTAATCACGCAGCTGAGCAGGGACTAATCACACAGCTGATCAGGCACGAGTCAGGCAGCTGAGCAAGGATTAAGCATGCAGCTGAGCAAGCGCTAATCCCTTGATTCAGCAGACCCTGATCACGTGACTGAGCAGGCCCTGATCACGTGGCTGAGCATGCACTGATCACGTGACTGAGCATGCACTGATCACGTGACTGAGAGGCACTGATCACGTGACTGAGAGGCACTGATCATGTGACTGAGAGGCGCTGATCACGTGACTGAGGGGCGCTGATCACGTGACTGAGAGGCGCTGATCACGTGGCTATCATGCACTGATCACGTGCTTCAGGAGGCAATAATCAAAGAGCTGAGCAGGCACTAATCACTTGGCTAAGAGGGGACTAATCACGGAGAGGAGCAGGAAATCGTCAAGGAGCTGAGCAAACTGTAATGAAGTGGTTAAGCAGACTCTAAACACGTGACGCAGCAGGCTCTACACCCGTGACTGAGCAGACACAATTTGGGCAGCTCAGCAGACACCAATGGTGCAGCTCAGCAGACACAAATGGTGCAGCTCAGCAGACACCAATCATGCAGCTCAGCAGGCAATACTCATGGAGCTGAGCAGGCAGGAATCACTCAGCTCAGCAGGCAAAGATCAAGGAGCTGAGCAGGCACGAATCTCGCAGCTCAGCTGGCAAAAATCAAGGAGCTGAGCAGACTGCCATTAAGTGGCTAAGCAGACTCTAAACACGTGACTCAGCAGGCTTGACACCCGTGACTGAGCAGACACGAATCTTGCAGCCCAGCAGACAATACTCCTGGAGCTGAGCAGGCAGGAATCACGCAGCTCAGCAGACAGTAATCAAGGAGCTGAGCAGGCACGAATCACGCAGCTCAGCAGGCAATAATCCTGGAGCTGAGCAAGCAGGAATCACGCAGCTCAGCAGGCAATAATCAAGAAGCAGAGCAGGCAGGAATCAGGCAGCTCAGCAGCCAATAAGCAAGAAGCTAGCAGTCAGGAATCGCGCAGCTCAGCAGGCAATAATCATGGAGCTGAGCTGGCAGGAATCACGCAACTCAGCAGGCAATACTCACGGACCTGAGCAGGCAGGAATCACGCAACTTAGCAGGCAATAATAATTGGAGCTGAAGGCTGTAATGAACTGGATAAGCAGACTCTAATCACGTGATTCAGCCGGCTCCTCTCTGGGGACTGAGCAGGCACTTATTATGCAGCTCAGCAAGCAAAAATCATGGAGCTGAGCAAGCAGGAATCACGCAGCTCAGCAGGCAATAATCAAGGAGCTGAGCAGGCAGGAATCACGCAGCTCAGCAGCAATAATCAAGGAGCTGAGCAGGCAGGAATCACGCAGCTCAGCAGGCAATAATCATGGAGCTGAGCAAGCAGGAATCACGCAGCTCAGCAGGCAATAATCAAGAAGCTGAGCAGGCAGGAATCAGGCAGCTCAGCAGGCAAGAATCATGGAGCTGAGCAGTCAGGAATCGCGCAGCTCAGCAGGCAATAATCACGGAGCTGAGCAGGCAGGAATCACGCAACTCAGCAGGCAATAATAATTGGAGCTGAAGGCTGTAATGAACTGGATAAGCAGACTCTAATCACGTGATTCAGCCGGCTCCTCTCTGGGGACTGAGCAGGCACTTATTATGCAGCACAGCAAGCAAAAATCATGGAGCTGAGCAAGCAGGAATCACGCAGCTCAGCAGGCAATAATCATGGAGCTGAGCAAACAGGAATCACGCAGCTCAGCATGCAATAATCAAGTAGCTGAGCAGGCAGGAATCACGCAGCTCAGCAGGCAATAAATATGGAGCTGAGCAAGCAGGAATCACGCAGCTCAGCAGGCAATAATCAAGAAGCTGAGCAGGCAGGAATCACGCAGCTTAGCAGGCAATAATCATGGAGCTGAGCAGACTGTAATGAAGTGGCTAAGCAGACTCTAATCACGTCACTCAGCCGGCTCCTAACCCGGTCTTGAGCAGGCACTAATCACGCAGCTGAGCAGGGACTAATCACACAGCTGATCAGGCACGAGTCAGGCAGCTGAGCAGGGATTAAGCATGCAGCTGAGCAAGCGCTAATCCCTTGATTCAGCAGACCCTGATCACGTGACTGAGCAGGCCCTGATCACGTGGCTGAGCATGCACTGATCACGTGACTGAGCATGCACTGATCACGTGACTGAGAGGCACTGATCACGTGACTGAGAGGCACTGATCACGTGACTGAGCATGCACTGATCACGTGACTGAGAGGCACTGATCACGTGACTGAGAGGCGCTGATCACGTGACTGAGGGGCGCTGATCACGTGACTGAGAGGCGCTGATCACGTGGCTATCATGCACTGATCACGTGCTTCAGGAGGCAATAATCAAAGAGCTGAGCAGGCACTAATCACTTGGCTAAGAGGGCACTAATCACGGAGAGGAGCAGGAAATCGTCAAGGAGCTGAGCAAACTGTAATGAAGTGGTTAAGCAGACTCTAAACACGTGACGCAGCAGGCTCTACACCCGTGACTGAGCAGACACAATTTGGGCAGCTCAGCAGACACCAATGGTGCAGCTCAGCAGACACAAATGGTGCAGCTCAGCAGACACCAATCATGCAGCTCAGCAGGCAATACTCATGGAGCTGAGCAGGCAGGAATCACTCAGCTCAGCAGGCAAAGATCAAGGAGCTGAGCAGGCACGAATCTCGCAGCTCAGCTGGCAAAAATCAAGGAGCTGAGCAGACTGCCATTAAGTGGCTAAGCAGACTCTAAACACGTGACTCAGCAGGCTTGACACCCGTGACTGAGCACACACGAATCTTGCAGCCCAGCAGACAATACTCCTGGAGCTGAGCAGGCAGGAATCACGCAGCTCAGCAGACAGTAATCAAGGAGCTGAGCAGGCACGAATCACGCAGCTCAGCAGGCAATAATCCTGGAGCTGAGCAAGCAGGAATCACGCAGCTCAGCAGGCAATAATCAAGAAGCAGAGCAGGCAGGAATCAGGCAGCTCAGCAGCCAATAAGCAAGAAGCTAGCAGTCAGGAATCGCGCAGCTCAGCAGGCAATAATCATGGAGCTGAGCTGGCAGGAATCACGCAACTCAGCAGGCAATACTCACGGACCTGAGCAGGCAGGAATCACGCAACTTAGCAGGCAATAATAATTGGAGCTGAAGGCTGTAATGAACTGGATAAGCAGACTCTAATCACGTGATTCAGCCGGCTCCTCTCTGGGGACTGAGCAGGCACTTATTATGCAGCTCAGCAGGCAATAATCATGGAGCTGAGCAAACAGGAATCACGCAGCTCAGCATGCAATAATCAAGAAGCTGAGCAGGCAGGAATCACGCAGCTCAGCAGGCAATAAATATGGAGCTGAGCAAGCAGGAATCACGCAGCTCAGCAGGCAATAATCAAGAAGCTGAGCAGGCAGGAATCACGCAGCTTAGCAGGCAATAATCATGGAGCTGAGCAGACTGTAATGAAGTGGCTAAGCAGACTCTAATCACGTCACTCAGCCGGCTCCTAACCCGGTCTTGAGCAGGCACTAATCACGCAGCTGAGCAGGGACTAATCACACAGCTGATCAGGCACGAGTCAGGCAGCTGAGCAGGGATTAAGCATGCAGCTGAGCAAGCGCTAATCCCTTGATTCAGCAGACCCTGATCACGTGACTGAGCAGGCCCTGATCACGTGGCTGAGCATGCACTGATCACGTGACTGAGCATGCACTGATCACGTGACTGAGAGGCACTGATAACGTGACTGAGAGGCACTGATCACGTGACTGAGCATGCACTGATCACGTGACTGAGAGGCACTGATCACGTGACTGAGAGGCGCTGATCACGTGACTGAGGGGCGCTGATCACGTGACTGAGAGGCGCTGATCACGTGGCTATCATGCACTGATCACGTGCTTCAGGAGGCAATAATCAAAGAGCTGAGCAGGCACTAATCACTTGGCTAAGAGGGCACTAATCACGGAGAGGAGCAGGAAATCGTCAAGGAGCTGAGCAAACTGTAATGAAGTGGTTAAGCAGACTCTAAACACGTGACGCAGCAGCCTCTACACCCGTGACTGAGCAGACACAATTTGGGCAGCTCAGCAGACACCAATGGTGCAGCTCAGCAGACACAAATGGTGCAGCTCAGCAGACACCAATCATGCAGCTCAGCAGGCAATACTCATGGAGCTGAGCAGGCAGGAATCACTCAGCTCAGCAGGCAAAGATCAAGGAGCTGAGCAGACTGCCATTAAGTGGCTAAGCAGACTCTAAACACGTGACTCAGCAGGCTTGACACCCGTGACTGAGCACACACGAATCTTGCAGCCCAGCAGACAATACTCCTGGAGCTGAGCAGGCAGGAATCACGCAGCTCAGCAGACAGTAATCAAGGAGCTGAGCAGGCACGAATCACGCAGCTCAGCAGGCAATAATCCTGGAGCTGAGCAAGCAGGAATCACGCAGCTCAGCAGGCAATAATCAAGAAGCAGAGCAGGCAGGAATCAGGCAGCTCAGCAGCCAATAAGCAAGAAGCTAGCAGTCAGGAATCGCGCAGCTCAGCAGGCAATAATCATGGAGCTGAGCTGGCAGGAATCACGCAACTCAGCAGGCAATACTCACGGACCTGAGCAGGCAGGAATCACGCAACTAAGCAGGCAATAATAATTGGAGCTGAAGGCTGTAATGAACTGGATAAGCAGACTCTAATCACGTGATTCAGCCGGCTCCTCTCTGGGGACTGAGCAGGCACTTATTATGCAGCTCAGCAAGCAAAAATCATGGAGCTGAGCAAGCAGGAATCACGCAGCTCAGCAGGCAATAATCAAGGAGCTGAGCAGGCAGGAATCACGCAGCTCAGCAGGCAATAATCAAGGAGCTGAGCAGGCAGGAATCACGCAGCTCAGCAGGCAATAATCATGGAGCTGAGCAAGCAGGAATCACGCAGCTCAGCAGGCAATAATCAAGAAGCTGAGCAGGCAGGAATCAGGCAGCTCAGCAGGCAAGCTGAGCAGTCAGGAATCACGCAGCTCAGCAGGCAATAATCACGGAGCTGAGCAGGCAGGAATCACGCAACTCAGCAGGCAATAATAATTGGAGCTGAAGGCTGTAATGAACTGGATAAGCAGACTCTAATCACGTGATTCAGCCGGCTCCTCTCTGGGGACTGAGCAGGCACTTATTATGCAGCTCAGCAAGCAAAAATCATGGAGCTGAGCAAGCAGGAATCACGCAGCTCAGCAGGCAATAATCATGGAGCTGAGCAAACAGGAATCACGCAGCTCAGCATGCAATAATCAAGAAGCTGAGCAGGCAGGAATCACGCAGCTCAGCAGGCAATAAATATGGAGCTGAGCAAGCAGGAATCACGCAGCTCAGCAGGCAATAATCAAGAAGCTGAGCAGGCAGGAATCACGCAGCTTAGCAGGCAATAATCATGGAGCTGAGCAGACTGTAATGAAGTGGCTAAGCAGACTCTAATCACGTCACTCAGCCGGCTCCTAACCCGGTCTTGAGCAGGCACTAATCACGCAGCTGAGCAGGGACTAATCACACAGCTGATCAGGCACGAGTCAGGCAGCTGAGCAGGGATTAAGCATGCAGCTGAGCAAGCGCTAATCCCTTGATTCAGCAGACCCTGATCACGTGACTGAGCAGGCCCTGATCACGTGGCTGAGCATGCACTGATCACGTGACTGAGCATGCACTGATCACGTGACTGAGAGGCACTGATCACGTGACTGAGAGGCACTGATCACGTGACTGAGCATGCACTGATCACGTGACTGAGAGGCACTGATCACGTGACTGAGAGGCGCTGATCACGTGACTGAGGGGCGCTGATCACGTGACTGAGAGGCGCTGATCACGTGGCTATCATGCACTGATCACGTGCTTCAGGAGGCAATAATCAAAGAGCTGAGCAGGCACTAATCACTTGGCTAAGAGGGCACTAATCACGGAGAGGAGCAGGAAATCGTCAAGGAGCTGAGCAAACTGTAATGAAGTGGTTAAGCAGACTCTAAACACGTGACGCAGCAGGCTCTACACCCGTGACTGAGCAGACACAATTTGGGCAGCTCAGCAGACACCAATGGTGCAGCTCAGCAGACACAAATGGTGCAGCTCAGCAGACACCAATCATGCAGCTCAGCAGGCAATACTCATGGAGCTGAGCAGGCAGGAATCACTCAGCTCAGCAGGCAAAGATCAAGGAGCTGAGCAGGCACGAATCTCGCAGCTCAGCTGGCAAAAATCAAGGAGCTGAGCAGACTGCCATTAAGTGGCTAAGCAGACTCTAAACACGTGACTCAGCAGGCTTGACACCCGTGACTGAGCACACACGAATCTTGCAGCCCAGCAGACAATACTCCTGGAGCTGAGCAGGCAGGAATCACGCAGCTCAGCAGACAGTAATCAAGGAGCTGAGCAGGCACGAATCACGCAGCTCAGCAGGCAATAATCCTGGAGCTGAGCAAGCAGGAATCACGCAGCTCAGCAGGCAATAATCAAGAAGCAGAGCAGGCAGGAATCAGGCAGCTCAGCAGCCAATAAGCAAGAAGCTAGCAGTCAGGAATCGCGCAGCTCAGCAGGCAATAATCATGGAGCTGAGCTGGCAGGAATCACGCAACTCAGCAGGCAATACTCACGGACCTGAGCAGGCAGGAATCACGCAACTTAGCAGGCAATAATAATTGGAGCTGAAGGCTGTAATGAACTGGATAAGCAGACTCTAATCACGTGATTCAGCCGGCTCCTCTCTGGGGACTGAGCAGGCACTTATTATGCAGCTCAGCAAGCAAAAATCATGGAGCTGAGCAAGCAGGAATCACGCAGCTCAGCAGGCAATAATCATGGAGCTGAGCAAACAGGAATCACGCAGCTCAGCATGCAATAATCAAGAAGCTGAGCAGGCAGGAATCACGCAGCTCAGCAGGCAATAAATATGGAGCTGAGCAAGCAGGAATCACGCAGCTCAGCAGGCAATAATCAAGAAGCTGAGCAGGCAGGAATCACGCAGCTTAGCAGGCAATAATCATGGAGCTGAGCAGACTGTAATGAAGTGGCTAAGCAGACTCTAATCACGTCACTCAGCCGGCTCCTAACCCGGTCTTGAGCAGGCACTAATCACGCAGCTGAGCAGGGACTAATCACACAGCTGATCAGGCACGAGTCAGGCAGCTGAGCAGGGATTAAGCATGCAGCTGAGCAAGCGCTAATCCCTTGATTCAGCAGACCCTGATCACGTGACTGAGCAGGCCCTGATCACGTGGCTGAGCATGCACTGATCACGTGACTGAGCATGCACTGATCACGTGACTGAGAGGCACTGATCACGTGACTGAGAGGCACTGATCACGTGACTGAGCATGCACTGATCACGTGACTGAGAGGCGCTGATCACGTGACTGAGGGCGCTGATCACGTGACTGAGAGGCGCTGATCACGTGGCTATCATGCACTGATCACGTGCTTCAGGAGGCAATAATCAAAGAGCTGAGCAGGCACTAATCACTTGGCTAAGAGGGGACTAATCACGGAGAGGAGCAGGAAATCGTCAAGGAGCTGAGCAAACTGTAATGAAGTGGTTAAGCAGACTCTAAACACGTGACGCAGCAGGCTCTACACCCGTGACTGAGCAGACACAATTTGGGCAGCTCAGCAGACACCAATGGTGCAGCTCAGCAGACACAAATGGTGCAGCTCAGCAGACACCAATCATGCAGCTCAGCAGGCAATACTCATGGAGCTGAGCAGGCAGGAATCACTCAGCTCAGCAGGCAAAGATCAAGGAGCTGAGCAGGCACGAATCTCGCAGCTCAGCTGGCAAAAATCAAGGAGCTGAGCAGACTGCCATTAAGTGGCTAAGCAGACTCTAAACACGTGACTCAGCAGGCTTGACACCCGTGACTGAGCACACACGAATCTTGCAGCCCAGCAGACAATACTCCTGGAGCTGAGCAGGCAGGAATCACGCAGCTCAGCAGACAGTAATCAAGGAGCTGAGCAGGCATGAATCACGCAGCTCAGCAGGCAATAATCCTGGAGCTGAGCAAGCAGGAATCACGCAGCTCAGCAGGCAATAATCAAGAAGCAGAGCAGGCAGGAATCAGGCAGCTCAGCAGCCAATAAGCAAGAAGCTAGCAGTCAGGAATCGCGCAGCTCAGCAGGCAATAATCATGGAGCTGAGCTGGCAGGAATCACGCAACTCAGCAGGCAATACTCACGGACCTGAGCAGGCAGGAATCACGCAACTTAGCAGGCAATAATAATTGGAGCTGAAGGCTGTAATGAACTGGATAAGCAGACTCTAATCACGTGATTCAGCCGGCTCCTCTCTGGGGACTGAGCAGGCACTTATTATGCAGCTCAGCAAGCAAAAATCATGGAGCTGAGCAAGCAGGAATCACGCAGCTCAGCAGGCAATAATCATGGAGCTGAGCAAACAGGAATCACGCAGCTCAGCATGCAATAATCAAGAAGCTGAGCAGGCAGGAATCACGCAGCTCAGCAGGCAATAAATATGGAGCTGAGCAAGCAGGAATCACGCAGCTTAGCAGGCAATAATCATGGAGCTGAGCAGACTGTAATGAAGTGGCTAAGCAGACTCTAATCACGTCACTCAGCCGGCTCCTAACCCGGTCTTGAGCAGGCACTAATCACGCAGCTGAGCAGGGACTAATCACACAGCTGATCAGGCACGAGTCAGGCAGCTGAGCAGGGATTAAGCATGCAGCTGAGCAAGCGCTAATCCCTTGATTCAGCAGACCCTGATCACGTGACTGAGCAGGCCCTGATCACGTGGCTGAGCATGCACTGATCACGTGAGTGAGCATGCACTGATCACGTGACTGAGAGGCACTGATCACGTGACTGAGCATGCACTGATCACGTGACTGAGAGGCACTGATCACGTGACTGAGAGGCGCTGATCACGTGACTGAGGGGCGCTGATCACGTGACTGAGAGGCGCTGATCACGTGGCTATCATGCACTGATCACGTGCTTCAGGAGGCAATAATCAAAGAGCTGAGCAGGCACTAATCACTTGGCTAAGAGGGCACTAATCACGGAGAGGAGCAGGAAATCGTCAAGGAGCTGAGCAAACTGTAATGAAGTGGTTAAGCAGACTCTAAACACGTGACGCAGCAGGCTCTACACCCGTGACTGAGCAGACACAATTTGGGCAGCTCAGCAGACACCAATGGTGCAGCTCAGCAGACACAAATGGTGCAGCTCAGCAGACACCAATCATGCAGCTCAGCAGGCAATACTCATGGAGCTGAGCAGGCAGGAATCACTCAGCTCAGCAGGCAAAGATCAAGGAGCTGAGCAGGCACGAATCTCGCAGCTCAGCTGGCAAAAATCAAGGAGCTGAGCAGACTGCCATTAAGTGGCTAAGCAGACTCTAAACACGTGACTCAGCAGGCTTGACACCCGTGACTGAGCACACACGAATCTTGCAGCCCAGCAGACAATACTCCTGGAGCTGAGCAGGCAGGAATCACGCAGCTCAGCAGACAGTAATCAAGGAGCTGAGCAGGCACGAATCACGCAGCTCAGCAGGCAATAATCCTGGAGCTGAGCAAGCAGGAATCACGCAGCTCAGCAGGCAATAATCAAGAAGCAGAGCAGGCAGGAATCAGGCAGCTCAGCAGCCAATAAGCAAGCTAGCAGTCAGGAATCGCGCAGCTCAGCAGGCAATAATCATGGAGCTGAGCTGGCAGGAATCACGCAACTCAGCAGGCAATACTCACGGACCTGAGCAGGCAGGAATCACGCAACTTAGCAGGCAATAATAATTGGAGCTGAAGGCTGTAATGAACTGGATAAGCAGACTCTAATCACGTGATTCAGCCGGCTCCTCTCTGGGGACTGAGCAGGCACTTATTATGCAGCTCAGCAAGCAAAAATCATGGAGCTGAGCAAGCAGGAATCACGCAGCTCAGCAGGCAATAATCATGGAGCTGAGCAGGCAGGAATCACGCAGCTCAGCAGCAATAATCAAGGAGCTGAGCAGGCAGGAATCACGCAGCTCAGCAGGCAATAATCCTGGAGCTGAGCAAGCAGGAATCACGCAGCTCAGCAGGCAATAATCAAGAAGCTGAGCAGGCAGGAATCAGGCAGCTCAGCAGCCAATAATCAAGAAGCTGAGCAGTCAGGAATCACGCAGCTCAGCAGGCAATAATCATGGAGCTGAGCAGGCAGGAATCACGCAACTCAGCAGGCAATAATAATTGGAGCTGAAGGCTGTAATGAACTGGATAAGCAGACTCTAATCACGTGATTCAGCCAGCTCCTCTCTGGGGACTGAGCAGGCACTTATTATGCAGCACAGCAAGCAAAAATCATGGAGCTGAGCAAGCAGGAATCACGCAGCTCAGCAGGCAATAATCATGGAGCTGAGCAAACAGGAATCACGCAGCTCAGCATGCAATAATCAAGAAGCTGAGCAGGCAGGAATCACGCAGCTCAGCAGGCAATAAATATGGAGCTGAGCAAGCAGGAATCACGCAGCTCAGCAGGCAATAATCAAGAAGCTGAGCAGGCAGGAATCACGCAGCTTAGCAGGCAATAATCATGGAGCTGAGCAGACTGTAATGAAGTGGCTAAGCAGACTCTAATCACGTCACTCAGCCGGCTCCTAACCCGGTCTTGAGCAGGCACTAATCACGCAGCTGAGCAGGGACTAATCACACAGCTGATCAGGCACGAGTCAGGCAGCTGAGCAGGGATTAAGCATGCAGCTGAGCAAGCGCTAATCCCTTGATTCAGCAGACCCTGATCACGTGACTGAGCAGGCCCTGATCACGTGGCTGAGCATGCACTGATCACGTGACTGAGCATGCACTGATCACGTGACTGAGAGGCACTGATCACGTGACTGAGAGGCACTGATCACGTGACTGAGCATGCACTGATCACGTGACTGAGAGGCACTGATCACGTGACTGAGAGGCGCTGATCACGTGACTGAGGGCGCTGATCACGTGACTGAGAGGCGCTGATCACGTGGCTATCATGCACTGATCACGTGCTTCAGGAGGCAATAATCAAAGAGCTGAGCAGGCACTAATCACTTGGCTAAGAGGGCACTAATCACGGAGAGGAGCAGGAAATCGTCAAGGAGCTGAGCAAACTGTAATGAAGTGGTTAAGCAGACTCTAAACACGTGACGCAGCAGGCTCTACACCCGTGACTGAGCAGACACAATTTGGGCAGCTCAGCAGACACCAATGGTGCAGCTCAGCAGACACAAATGGTGCAGCTCAGCAGACACCAATCATGCAGCTCAGCAGGCAATACTCATGGAGCTGAGCAGGCAGGAATCACTCAGCTCAGCAGGCAAAGATCAAGGAGCTGAGCAGGCACGAATCTCGCAGCTCAGCTGGCAAAAATCAAGGAGCTGAGCAGACTGCCATTAAGTGGCTAAGCAGACTCTAAACACGTGACTCAGCAGGCTTGACACCCGTGACTGAGCACACACGAATCTTGCAGCCCAGCAGACAATACTCCTGGAGCTGAGCAGGCAGGAATCACGCAGCTCAGCAGACAGTAATCAAGGAGCTGAGCAGGCACGAATCACGCAGCTCAGCAGGCAATAATCCTGGAGCTGAGCAAGCAGGAATCACGCAGCTCAGCAGGCAATAATCAAGAAGCAGAGCAGGCAGGAATCAGGCAGCTCAGCAGCCAATAAGCAAGAAGCTAGCAGTCAGGAATCGCGCAGCTCAGCAGGCAATAATCATGGAGCTGAGCTGGCAGGAATCACGCAACTCAGCAGGCAATACTCACGGACCTGAGCAGGCAGGAATCACGCAACTTAGCAGGCAACAATAATTGGAGCTGAAGGCTGTAATGAACTGGATAAGCAGACTCTAATCACGTGATTCAGCCGGCTCCTCTCTGGGGACTGAGCAGGCACTTATTATGCAGCTCAGCAGGCAATAATCATGGAGCTGAGCAAACAGGAATCACGCAGCTCAGCATGCAATAATCAAGAAGCTGAGCAGGCAGGAATCACGCAGCTCAGCAGGCAATAAATATGGAGCTGAGCAAGCAGGAATCACGCAGCTCAGCAGGCAATAATCAAGAAGCTGAGCAGGCAGGAATCACGCAGCTTAGCAGGCAATAATCATGGAGCTGAGCAGACTGTAATGAAGTGGCTAAGCAGACTCTAATCACGTCACTCAGCCGGCTCCTAACCCGGTCTTGAGCAGGCACTAATCACGCAGCTGAGCAGGGACTAATCACACAGCTGATCAGGCACGAGTCAGGCAGCTGAGCAGGGATTAAGCATGCAGCTGAGCAAGCGCTAATCCCTTGATTCAGCAGACCCTGATCACGTGACTGTGCAGGCCCTGATCACGTGGCTGAGCATGCACTGATCACGTGACTGAGCATGCACTGATCACGTGACTGAGAGGCACTGATCACGTGACTGAGAGGCACTGATCACGTGACTGAGCATGCACTGATCACGTGACTGAGAGGCTCTGATCACGTGACTGAGAGGCGCTGATCACGTGACTGAGGGGCGCTGATCACGTGACTGAGAGGCGCTGATCACGTGGCTATCATGCACTGATCACGTGCTTCAGGAGGCAATAATCAAAGAGCTGAGCAGGCACTAATCACTTGGCTAAGAGGGCACTAATCACGGAGAGGAGCAGGAAATCGTCAAGGAGCTGAGCAAACTGTAATGAAGTGGTTAAGCAGACTCTAAACACGTGACGCAGCAGCCTCTACACCCGTGACTGAGCAGACACAATTTGGGCAGCTCAGCAGACACCAATGGTGCAGCTCAGCAGACACAAATGGTGCAGCTCAGCAGACACCAATCATGCAGCTCAGCAGGCAATACTCATGGAGCTGAGCAGGCAGGAATCACTCAGCTCAGCAGGCAAAGATCAAGGAGCTGAGCAGACTGCCATTAAGTGGCTAAGCAGACTCTAAACACGTGACTCAGCAGGCTTGACACCCGTGACTGAGCAGACACGAATCTTGCAGCCCAGCAGACAATACTCCTGGAGCTGAGCAGGCAGGAATCACGCAGCTCAGCAGACAGTAATCAAGGAGCTGAGCAGGCACGAATCACGCAGCTCAGCAGGCAATAATCCTGGAGCTGAGCAAGCAGGAATCACGCAGCTCAGCAGGCAATAATCAAGAAGCAGAGCAGGCAGGAATCAGGCAGCTCAGCAGCCAATAAGCAAGAAGCTAGCAGTCAGGAATCGCGCAGCTCAGCAGGCAATAATCATGGAGCTGAGCTGGCAGGAATCACGCAACTCAGCAGGCAATACTCACGGACCTGAGCAGGCAGGAATCACGCAACTTAGCAGGCAATAATAATTGGAGCTGAAGGCTGTAATGAACTGGATAAGCAGACTCTAATCACGTGATTCAGCCGGCTCCTCTCTGGGGACTGAGCAGGCACTTATTATGCAGCTCAGCAAGCAAAAATCATGGAGCTGAGCAAGCAGGAATCACGCAGCTCAGCAGGCAATAATCAAGGAGCTGAGCAGGCAGGAATCACGCAGCTCAGCAGGCAATAATCAAGGAGCTGAGCAGGCAGGAATCACGCAGCTCAGCAGGCAATAATCAAGGAGCTGAGCAGGCAGGAATCACGCAGCTCAGCAGGCAATAATCAAGAAGCTGAGCAGGCAGGAATCAGGCAGCTCAGCAGGCAAGAATCAAGAAGCTGAGCAGGCAGGAATCGCGCAGCTCAGCAGGCAATAATCATGGAGCTGAGCAGGCAGGAATCACGCAACTCAGCAGGCAATAATAATTGGAGCTGAAGGCTGTAATGAACTGGATAAGCAGACTCTAATCACGTGATTCAGCCGGCTCCTCTCTGGGGACTGAGCAGGCACTTATTATGCAGCTCAGCAAGCAAAAATCATGGAGCTGAGCAAGCAGGAATCACGCAGCTCAGCAGGCAATAATCATGGAGCTGAGCAATCAGGAATCACGCAGCTCAGCATGCAATAATCAAGAAGCTGAGCAGGCAGGAATCACGCAGCTCAGCAGGCAATAAATATGGAGCTGAGCAAGCAGGAATCACGCAGCTCAGCAGGCAATAATCAAGAAGCTGAGCAGGCAGGAATCACGCAGCTTAGCAGGCAATAATCATGGAGCTGAGCAGACTGTAATGAAGTGGCTAAGCAGACTCTAATCACGTCACTCAGCCGGCTCCTAACCCGGTCTTGAGCAGGCACTAATCACGCAGCTGAGCAGGGACTAATCACACAGCTGATCAGGCACGAGTCAGGCAGCTGAGCAGGGATTAAGCATGCAGCTGAGCAAGCGCTAATCCCTTGATTCAGCAGACCCTGATCACGTGACTGAGCAGGCCCTGATCACGTGGCTGAGCATGCACTGATCACGTGACTGAGCATGCACTGATCACGTGACTGAGAGGCACTGATCACGTGACTGAGAGGCACTGATCACGTGACTGAGCATGCACTGATCACGTGACTGAGAGGCACTGATCACGTGACTGAGAAGCGCTGATCACGTGACTGAGGGGCGCTGATCACGTGACTGAGAGGCGCTGATCACGTGGCTATCATGCACTGATCACGTGCTTCAGGAGGCAATAATCAAAGAGCTGAGCAGGCACTAATCACTTGGCTAAGAGGGCACTAATCACGGAGAGGAGCAGGAAATCGTCAAGGAGCTGAGCAAACTGTAATGAAGTGGTTAAGCAGACTCTAAACACGTGACGCAGCAGGCTCTACACCCGTGACTGAGCAGACACAATTTGGGCAGCTCAGCAGACACCAATGGTGCAGCTCAGCAGACACAAATGGTGCAGCTCAGCAGACACCAATCATGCAGCTCAGCAGGCAATACTCATGGAGCTGAGCAGGCAGGAATCACTCAGCTCAGCAGGCAAAGATCAAGGAGCTGAGCAGGCACGAATCTCGCAGCTCAGCTGGCAAAAATCAAGGAGCTGAGCAGACTGCCATTAAGTGGCTAAGCAGACTCTAAACACGTGACTCAGCAGGCTTGACACCCGTGACTGAGCACACACGAATCTTGCAGCCCAGCAGACAATACTCCTGGAGCTGAGCAGGCAGGAATCACGCAGCTCAGCAGACAGTAATCAAGGAGCTGAGCAGGCACGAATCACGCAGCTCAGCAGGCAATAATCCTGGAGCTGAGCAAGCAGGAATCACGCAGCTCAGCAGGCAATAATCAAGAAGCAGAGCAGGCAGGAATCAGGCAGCTCAGCAGCCAATAAGCAAGAAGCTAGCAGTCAGGAATCGCGCAGCTCAGCAGGCAATAATCATGGAGCTGAGCTGGCAGGAATCACGCAACTCAGCAGGCAATACTCACGGACCTGAGCAGGCAGGAATCACGCAACTTAGCAGGCAATAATAATTGGAGCTGAAGGCTGTAATGAACTGGATAAGCAGACTCTAATCACGTGATTCAGCCGGCTCCTCTCTGGGGACTGAGCAGGCACTTATTATGCAGCTCAGCAAGCAAAAATCATGGAGCTGAGCAAGCAGGAATCACGCAGCTCAGCAGGCAATAATCATGGAGCTGAGCAAACAGGAATCACGCAGCTCAGCATGCAATAATCAAGAAGCTGAGCAGGCAGGAATCACGCAGCTCAGCAGGCAATAAATATGGAGCTGAGCAAGCAGGAATCACGCAGCTCAGCAGGCAATAATCAAGAAGCTGAGCAGGCAGGAATCACGCAGCTTAGCAGGCAATAATCATGGAGCTGAGCAGACTGTAATGAAGTGGCTAAGCAGACTCTAATCACGTCACTCAGCCGGCTCCTAACCCGGTCTTGAGCAGGCACTAATCACGCAGCTGAGCAGGGACTAATCACACAGCTGATCAGGCACGAGTCAGGCAGCTGAGCAGGGATTAAGCATGCAGCTGAGCAAGCGCTAATCCCTTGATTCAGCAGACCCTGATCACGTGACTGAGCAGGCCCTGATCACGTGGCTGAGCATGCACTGATCACGTGACTGAGCATGCACTGATCACGTGACTGAGAGGCACTGATCACGTGACTGAGAGGCACTGATCACGTGACTGAGCATGCACTGATCACGTGACTGAGAGGCGCTGATCACGTGACTGAGGGGCGCTGATCACGTGACTGAGAGGCGCTGATCACGTGGCTATCATGCACTGATCACGTGCTTCAGGAGGCAATAATCAAAGAGCTGAGCAGGCACTAATCACTTGGCTAAGAGGGCACTAATCACGGAGAGGAGCAGGAAATCGTCAAGGAGCTGAGCAAACTGTAATGAAGTGGTTAAGCAGACTCTAAACACGTGACGCAGCAGGCTCTACACCCGTGACTGAGCAGACACAATTTGGGCAGCTCAGCAGACACCAATGGTGCAGCTCAGCAGACACAAATGGTGCAGCTCAGCAGACACCAATCATGCAGCTCAGCAGGCAACACTCATGGAGCTGAGCAGGCAGGAATCACTCAGCTCAGCAGTCAAAGATCAAGGAGCTGAGCAGGCACGAATCTCGCAGCTCAGCTGGCAAAAGTCAAGGAGCTGAGCAGACTGGCATTAAGTGGCTAAGCAGACTCTAAACACGTGACTCAGCAGGCTTGACACCCGTGACTGAGCACACACGAATCTTGCAGCCCAGCAGACAATACTCCTGGAGCTGAGCAGGCAGGAATCACGCAGCTCAGCAGACAGTAATCAAGGAGCTGAGCAGGCACGAATCACGCAGCTCAGCAGGCAATAATCCTGGAGCTGAGCAAGCAGGAATCACGCAGCTCAGCAGGCAATAATCAAGAAGCAGAGCAGGCAGGAATCAGGCAGCTCAGCAGCCAATAAGCAAGAAGTTAGCAGTCAGGAATCGCGCAGCTCAGCAGGCAATAATCATGGAGCTGAGCTGGCAGGAATCACGCAACTCAGCAGGCAATACTCACGGACCTGAGCAGGCAGGAATCACGCAACTTAGCAGGCAATAATAATTGGAGCTGAAGGCTGTAATGAACTGGATAAGCAGACTCTAATCACGTGATTCAGCCGGCTCCTCTCTGGGGACTGAGCAGGCACTTATTATGCAGCTCAGCAAGCAAAAATCATGGAGCTGAGCAAGCAGGAATCACGCAGCTCAGCAGGCAATAATCATGGAGCTGAGCAGGCAGGAATCACGCAGCTCAGCAGGCAATAAATATGGAGCTGAGAAAGCAGGAATCACGCAGCTCAGCAGGCAATAATCAAGAAGCTGAGCAGGCAGGAATCACGCAGCTTAGCAGGCAATAATCATGGAGCTGAGCAGACTGTAATGAAGTGGCTAAGCAGACTCTAATCACGTCACTCAGCCAGCTCCTAACCCGGTCTTGAGCAGGCACTAATCCCGCAGCTGAGCAGGGACTAATCACACAGCTGATCAGGCACGAGTCAGGCAGCTGAGCAGGGATTAAGCATGCAGCTGAGCAAGCGCTAATCCCTTGATTCAGCAGACCCTGATCACGTGACTGAGCAGGCCCTGATCACGTGGCTGAGCATGCACTGAACACGTGACTGAGAGGCACTGATCACGTGACTGAGCATGCACTGATCACGTGACTGAGAGGCACTGATCACGTGACTGAGAGGCGCTGATCACGTGACTGAGGGGCGCTGATCACGTGACTGAGAGGCGCTGATCACGTGGCTATCATGCACTGATCACGTGCTTCAGGAGGCAATAATCAAAGAGCTGAGCAGGCACTAATCACTTGGCTAAGAGGGCACTAATCACGGAGAGGAGCAGGAAATCGTCAAGGAGCTGAGCAAACTGTAATGAAGTGGTTAAGCAGACTCTAAACACGTGACGCAGCAGGCTCTACACCCGTGACTGAGCAGACACAATTTGGGCAGCTCAGCAGACACCAATGGTGCAGCTCAGCAGACACAAATGGTGCAGCTCAGCAGACACCAATCATGCAGCTCAGCAGGCAATACTCATGGAGCTGAGCAGGCAGGAATCACTCAGCTCAGCAGTCAAAGATCAAGGAGCTGAGCAGGCACGAATCTCGCAGCTCAGATGGCAAAAGTCAAGGAGCTGAGCAGACTGCCATTAAGTGGCTAAGCAGACTCTAAACACGTGACTCAGCAGGCTTGACACCCGTGACTGAGCACACACGAATCTTGCAGCCCAGCAGACAATACTCCTGGAGCTGAGCAGGCAGGAATCACGCAGCTCAGCAGACAGTAATCAAGGAGCTGAGCAGGCACGAATCACGCAGCTCAGCAGGCAATAATCCTGGAGCTGAGCAAGCAGGAATCACGCAGCTCAGCAGGCAATAATCAAGAAGCAGAGCAGGCAGGAATCAGGCAGCTCAGCAGCCAATAAGCAAGAAGCTAGCAGTCAGGAATCGCGCAGCTCAGCAGGCAATACTCACGGACCTGAGCAGGCAGGAATCACGCAACTTAGCAGGCAATAATAATTGGAGCTGAAGGCTGTAATGAACTGGATAAGCAGACTCTAATCACGTGATTCAGCCGGCTCCTCTCTGGGGACTGAGCAGGCACTTATTATGCAGCTCAGCAAGCAAAAATCATGGAGCTGAGCAAGCAGGAATCACGCAGCTCAGCAGGCAATAATTATGGAGCTGAGCAAACAGGAATCACGCAGCTCAGCATGCAATAATCAAGAAGCTGAGCAGGCAGGAATCACGCAGCTCAGCAGGCAATAAATATGGAGCTGAGCAAGCAGGAATCACGCAGCTCAGCAGGCAATAATCAAGAAGCTGAGCAGGCAGGAATCACGCAGCTTAGCAGGCAATAATCATGGAGCTGAGCAGACTGTAATGAAGTGGCTAAGCAGACTCTAATCACGTCACTCAGCCGGCTCCTAACCCGGTCTTGAGCAGGCACTAATCCCGCAGCTGAGCAGGGACTAATCACACAGCTGATCAGGCACGAGTCAGGCAGCTGAGCAGGGATTAAGCATGCAGCTGAGCAAGCGCTAATCCCTTGATTCAGCAGACCCTGATCACGTGACTGAGCAGGCCCTGATCACGTGGCTGAGCATGCACTGATCACGTGACTGAGCATGCACTGATCACGTGACTGAGAGGCACTGATCACGTGACTGAGAGGCACTGATCACGTGACTGAGCATGCACTGATCACGTGACTGAGAGGCGCTGATCACGTGACTGAGGGGCGCTGATCACGTGACTGAGAGGCGCTGATCACGTGGCTATCATGCACTGATCACGTGCTTCAGGAGGCAATAATCAAAGAGCTGAGCAGGCACTAATCACTTGGCTAAGAGGGCACTAATCACGGAGAGGAGCAGGAAATCGTCAAGGAGCTGAGCAAACTGTAATGAAGTGGTTAAGCAGACTCTAAACACGTGACGCAGCAGGCTCTACACCCGTGACTGAGCAGACACAATTTGGGCAGCTCAGCAGACACCAATGGTGCAGCTCAGCAGACACAAATGGTGCAGCTCAGCAGACACCAATCATGCAGCTCAGCAGGCAATACTCATGGAGCTGAGCAGGCAGGAATCACTCAGCTCAGCAGTCAAAGATCAAGGAGCTGAGCAGGCACGAATCTCGCAGCTCAGCTGGCAAAAATCAAGGAGCTGAGCAGACTGCCATTAAGTGGCTAAGCAGACTCTAAACACGTGACTCAGCAGGCTTGACACCCGTGACTGAGCACACACGAATCTTGCAGCCCAGCAGACAATACTCCTGGAGCTGAGCAGGCAGGAATCACGCAGCTCAGCAGACAGTAATCAAGGAGCTGAGCAGGCACGAATCACGCAGCTCAGCAGGCAATAATCCTGGAGCTGAGCAAGCAGGAATCACGCAGCTCAGCAGGCAATAATCAAGAAGCAGAGCAGGCAGGAATCAGGCAGCTCAGCAGCCAATAAGCAAGAAGCTAGCAGTCAGGAATCGCGCAGCTCAGCAGGCAATAATCATGGAGCTGAGCTGGCAGGAATCACGCAACTCAGCAGGCAATACTCACGGACCTGAGCAGGCAGGAATCACGCAACTTAGCAGGCAATAATAATTGGAGCTGAAGGCTGTAATGAACTGGATAAGCAGACTCTAATCACGTGATTCAGCCGGCTCCTCTCTGGGGACTGAGCAGGCACTTATTATGCAGCTCAGCAAGCAAAAATCATGGAGCTGAGCAAGCAGGAATCACGCAGCTCAGCAGGCAATAATTATGGAGCTGAGCAAACAGGAATCACGCAGCTCAGCATGCAATAATCAAGAAGCTGAGCAGGCAGGAATCACGCAGCTCAGCAGGCAATAAATATGGAGCTGAGCAAGCAGGAATCACGCAGCTCAGCAGGCAATAATCAAGAAGCTGAGCAGGCAGGAATCACGCAGCTTAGCAGGCAATAATCATGGAGCTGAGCAGACTGTAATGAAGTGGCTAAGCAGACTCTAATCACGTCACTCAGCCGGCTCCTAACCCGGTCTTGAGCAGGCACTAATCCCGCAGCTGAGCAGGGACTAATCACACAGCTGATCAGGCACGAGTCAGGCAGCTGAGCAGGGATTAAGCATGCAGCTGAGCAAGCGCTAATCCCTTGATTCAGCAGACCCTGATCACGTGACTGAGCAGGCCCTGATCACGTGGCTGAGCATGCACTGATCACGTGACTGAGCATGCACTGATCACGTGACTGAGAGGCACTGATCACGTGACTGAGAGGCACTGATCACGTGACTGAGCATGCACTGATCACGTGACTGAGAGGCGCTGATCACGTGACTGAGGGGCGCTGATCACGTGACTGAGAGGCGCTGATCACGTGGCTATCATGCACTGATCACGTGCTTCAGGAGGCAATAATCAAAGAGCTGAGCAGGCACTAATCACTTGGCTAAGAGGGCACTAATCACGGAGAGGAGCAGGAAATCGTCAAGGAGCTGAGCAAACTGTAATGAAGTGGTTAAGCAGACTCTAAACACGTGACGCAGCAGGCTCTACACCCGTGACTGAGCAGACACAATTTGGGCAGCTCAGCAGACACCAATGGTGCAGCTCAGCAGACACAAATGGTGCAGCTCAGCAGACACCAATCATGCAGCTCAGCAGGCAATACTCATGGAGCTGAGCAGGCAGGAATCACTCAGCTCAGCAGTCAAAGATCAAGGAGCTGAGCAGGCACGAATCTCGCAGCTCAGCTGGCAAAAGTCAAGGAGCTGAGCAGACTGCCATTAAGTGGCTAAGCAGACTCTAAACACGTGACTCAGCAGGCTTGACACCCGTGACTGAGCACACACGAATCCTGCAGCCCAGCAGACAATACTCCTGGAGCTGAGCAGGCAGGAATCACGCAGCTCAGCAGACAGTAATCAAGGAGCTGAGCAGGCACGAATCACGCAGCTCAGCAGGCAATAATCCTGGAGCTGAGCAAGCAGGAATCACGCAGCTCAGCAGGCAATAATCAAGAAGCAGAGCAGGCAGGAATCAGGCAGCTCAGCAGCCAATAAGCAAGAAGCTAGCAGTCAGGAATCGCGCAGCTCAGCAGGCAATAATCATGGAGCTGAGCTGGCAGGAATCACGCAACTCAGCAGGCAATACTCACGGACCTGAGCAGGCAGGAATCACGCAACTTAGCAGGCAATAATAATTGGAGCTGAAGGCTGTAATGAACTGGATAAGCAGACTCTAATCACGTGATTCAGCCGGCTCCTCTCTGGGGACTGAGCAGGCACTTATTATGCAGCTCAGCAAGCAAAAATCATGGAGCTGAGCAAGCAGGAATCACGCAGCTCAGCAGGCAATAATCATGGAGCTGAGCAAACAGGAATCACGCAGCTCAGCATGCAATAATCAAGAAGCTGAGCAGACAGGGATCACGCAGCTCAGCAGGCAATAAATATGGAGCTGAGCAGGCAGGAATCACGCAGCTTAGCAGGCAATAATCATGGAGCTGAGCAGACTGTAATGAAGTGGCTAAGCAGACTCTAATCACGTCACTCAGCCAGCTCCTAACCCGGTCTTGAGCAGGCACTAATCCCGCAGCTGAGCAGGGACTAATCACACAGCTGATCAGGCACGAGTCAGGCAGCTGAGCAGGGATTAAGCATGCAGCTGAGCAAGCGCTAATCCCTTGATTCAGCAGACCCTGATCACGTGACTGAGCAGGCCCTGATCACGTGGCTGAGCATGCACTGATCACATGACTGAGCAGGCACTGATCACGTGACTGAGAGGCACTGATCACGTGACTGAGATGCACTGATCACGTGACTGAGCATGCACTGATCACGTGACTGAGAGGCACTGATCACGTGACTGAGAGGCGCTGATCACGTGACTGAGGGGCGCTGATCACGTGACTGAGAGGCGCTGATCACGTGGCTATCATGCACTGATCACGTGCTTCAGGAGGCAATAATCAAAGAGCTGAGCAGGCACTAATCACTTGGCTAAGAGGGCACTAATCACGGAGAGGAGCAGGAAATCGTCAAGGAGCTGAGCAAACTGTAATGAAGTGGTTAAGCAGACTCTAAACACGTGACGCAGCAGGCTCTACACCCGTGACTGAGCAGACACAATTTGGGCAGCTCAGCAGACACCAATGGTGCAGCTCAGCAGACACAAATGGTGCAGCTCAGCAGACACCAATCATGCAGCTCAGCAGGCAATACTCATGGAGCTGAGCAGGCAGGAATCACTCAGCTCAGCAGTCAAAGATCAAGGAGCTGAGCAGGCACGAATCTCGCAGCTCAGCTGGCAAAAGTCAAGGAGCTGAGCAGACTGCCATTAAGTGGCTAAGCAGACTCTAAACACGTGACTCAGCAGGCTTGACACCCGTGACTGAGCAGACACGAATCTTGCAGCCCAGCAGACAATACTCCTGGAGCTGAGCAGGCAGGAATCACGCAGCTCAGCAGACAGTAATCAAGGAGCTGAGCAGGCACGAATCACGCAGCTCAGCAGGCAATAATCCTGGAGCTGAGCAAGCAGGAATCACGCAGCTCAGCAGGCAATAATCATGGAGCTGAGCTGGCAGGAATCACGCAACTCAGCAGGCAATACTCACGGACCTGAGCAGGCAGGAATCACGCAACTTAGCAGGCAATAATAATTGGAGCTGAAGGCTGTAATGAACTGGATAAGCAGACTCTAATCACGTGATTCAGCCGGCTCCTCTCTGGGGACTGAGCAGGCACATATTATGCAGCTCAGCAAGCAAAAATCATGGAGCTGAGCAAGCAGGAATCACGCAGCTCAGCAGGCAACAATCATGGAGCTGAGCAAACAGGAATCACGCAGCTCAGCAGGCAATAATCAAGAAGCTGAGCAGGCAGGAATCACGCAGCTTAGCAGGCAATAATCATGGAGCTGAGCAGACTGTAATGAAGTGGCTAAGCAGACTCTAATCACGTCACTCAGCCGGCTCCTAACCCGGTCTTGAGCAGGCACTAATCACGCAGCTGAGCAGGGACTAATCACACAGCTGATCAGGCACGAGTCAGGCAGCTGAGCAGGGATTAAGCATGCAGCTGAGCAAGCGCTAATCCCTTGATTCAGCAGACCCTGATCACGTGACTGAGCAGGCCCTGATCACGTGGCTGAGCCTGCACTGATCACGTGAGTGAGCAGGCACTGATCACGTGACTGAGAGGCACTGATCACGTGACTGAGAGGCACTGATCACGTGACTGAGAGGCACTGATCACGTGACTGAGAGGCGCTGATCACGTGACTGAGGGGCGCTGATCACGTGACTGAGAGGCGCTGATCACGTGGCTATCATGCACTGATCACGTGCTTCAGGAGGCAATAATCAAAGAGCTGAGCAGGCACTAATCACTTGGCTAAGAGGGCACTAATCACGGAGAGGAGCAGGAAATCGTCAAGGAGCTGAGCAAACTGTAATGAAGTGGTTAAGCAGACTCTAAACACGTGACGCAGCAGGCTCTACACCCGTGACTGAGCAGACACAATTTGGGCAGCTCAGCAGACACCAATGGTGCAGCTCAGCAGACACAAATGGTGCAGCTCAGCAGACACCAATCATGCAGCTCAGCAGGCAATACTCATGGAGCTGAGCAGGCAGGAATCACTCAGCTCAGCAGGCAAAGATCAAGGAGCTGAGCAGGCACGAATCTCGCAGCTCAGCTGGCAAAAATCAAGGAGCTGAGCAGACTGCCATTAAGTGGCTAAGCAGACTCTAAACACGTGACTCAGCAGGCTTGACACCCGTGACTGAGCACACACGAATCTTGCAGCCCAGCAGACAATACTCCTGGAGCTGAGCAGGCAGGAATCACGCAGCTCAGCAGACAGTAATCAAGGAGCTGAGCAGGCACGAATCACGCAGCTCAGCAGGCAATAATCCTGGAGCTGAGCAAGCAGGAATCACGCAGCTCAGCAGGCAATAATCAAGAAGCAGAGCAGGCAGGAATCAGGCAGCTCAGCAGCCAATAAGCAAGAAGCTAGCAGTCAGGAATCGCGCAGCTCAGCAGGCAATAATCATGGAGCTGAGCTGGCAGGAATCACGCAACTCAGCAGGCAATACTCACGGACCTGAGCAGGCAGGAATCACGCAACTTAGCAGGCAATAATAATTGGAGCTGAAGGCTGTAATGAACTGGATAAGCAGACTCTAATCACGTGATTCAGCCGGCTCCTCTCTGGGGACTGAGCAGGCACTTATTATGCAGCTCAGCAAGCAAAAATCATGGAGCTGAGCAAGCAGGAATCACGCAGCTCAGCAGGCAATAATCATGGAGCTGAGCAAACAGGAATCACGCAGCTCAGCATGCAATAATCAAGAAGCTGAGCAGGCAGGAATCACGCAGCTCAGCAGGCAATAAATATGGAGCTGAGCAAGCAGGAATCACGCAGCTCAGCAGGCAATAATCAAGAAGCTGAGCAGGCAGGAATCACGCAGCTCAGCAGGCAATAATCATGGTGCTGAGCAAACAGGAATCACGCAGCTCAGCAGGCAATAATCAAGAAGCTGAGCAGGCAGGAATCACGCAGCTCAGCAGACAGTAATCAAGGAGCTGAGCAGGCACGAATCACGCAGCTCAGCAGGCAATAATCCTGGAGCTGAGCAAGCAGGAATCACGCAGCTCAGCAGGCAATAATCAAGAAGCTGAGCAGGCAGGAATCAGGCAGCTCAGCAGCCAAGAAGCAAGAAGCTAGCAGTCAGGAATCGCGCAGCTCAGCAGGCAATAATCATGGAGCTGAGCTGGCAGGAATCACGCAACTCAGCAGGCAATATCACGGACTGAGCAGGCAGGAATCACGCAACTGAGCAGGCAATAATAATGGAGCTGAAGGCTGTAATGAACTGGATAAGCAGACTCTAATCACGTGATTCAGCCGGCTCCTCTCTGGGGACTGAGCAGGCACTTATTAAGCAGCTCAGCAAGCAATAATCATGGAGCTGAGCAGGCAGGAATCACGCAGCTGAGCAGGCAATAATCATGGAGCTGAGCAGACTGTAATGAAGTGGCTAAGCAGACTCTAATCACGTGACTCAGCAGGCTCCTAACCCGGTCTTGAGCAGGCACTAATCACGCAGCTGAGCAGGCACTAATCACACAGCTGATCAGGCACGAGTCACGCAGCTGAGCAGGGATTAAGCATGCAGCTGAGCAAGCGCTAATCCCTTGATTCAGCAGACCCTGATCACGTGTCTGAGCAGGCCCTGATCACGTGGCTGAGCCTGCACTGATCACGTGACTGAGCAGGCACTGATCACGTGACTGAGAGGCACTGATCACGTGACTGAGAGGCACTGATCACGTGACAGAGCATGCACTGATCACGTGACTGAGAGGCACTGATCACGTGACTGAGAGGCGCTGATCACGTGACTGAGGGCGCTGATCACGTGACTGAGAGGCGCTGATCACGTGGCTATCATGCACTGATCACGTGCTCAGGAGGCAATAATCAAAGAGCTGAGCAGGCACTAATCACTTGGCTAAGAGGCACTAATCACGGAGAGGAGCAGGAAATCGTCAAGGAGCTGAGCAGACTGTAATGAAGTGGCTAAGCAGACTCTAAACACGTGACTCAGCAGGCTTGACACCCGTGACTGAGCACACACGAATCTTGCAGCCCAGCAGACAATACTCCTGGAGCTGAGCAGGCAGGAATCACGCAGCTCAGCAGACAGTAATCAAGGAGCTGAGCAGGCACGAATCACGCAGCTCAGCAGGCAATAATCCTGGAGCTGAGCAAGCAGGAATCACGCAGCTCAGCAGGCAATAATCAAGAAGCAGAGCAGGCAGGAATCAGGCAGCTCAGCAGCCAATAAGCAAGAAGCTAGCAGTCAGGAATCGCGCAGCTCAGCAGGCAATAATCATGGAGCTGAGCTGGCAGGAATCACGCAACTCAGCAGGCAATACTCACGGACCTGAGCAGGCAGGAATCACGCAACTTAGCAGGCAATAATAATTGGAGCTGAAGGCTGTAATGAACTGGATAAGCAGACTCTAATCACGTGATTCAGCCGGCTCCTCTCTGGGGACTGAGCAGGCACTTATTATGCAGCTCAGCAAGCAAAAATCATGGAGCTGAGCAAGCAGGAATCACGCAGCTCAGCAGGCAATAAATATGGAGCTGAGCAAGCAGGAATCACGCAGCTCAGCAGGCAATAATCAAGAAGCTGAGCAGGCAGGAATCACGCAGCTTAGCAGGCAATAATCATGGAGCTGAGCAGACTGTAATGAAGTGGCTAAGCAGACTCTAATCACGTCACTCAGCCGGCTCCTAACCCGGTCTTGAGCAGGCACTAATCACGCAGCTGAGCAGGGACTAATCACACAGCTGATCAGGCACGAGTCAGGCAGCTGAGCAGGGATTAAGCATGCAGCTGAGCAAGCGCTAATCCCTTGATTCAGCAGACCCTGATCACGTGACTGAGCAGGCCCTGATCACGTGGCTGAGCCTGCACTGATCACGTGAGTGAGCAGGCACTGATCACGTGACTGAGAGGCACTGATCACGTGACTGAGAGGCACTGATCACGTGACTGAGCATGCACTGATCACGTGACTGAGAGGCACTGATCACGTGACTGAGAGGCGCTGATCACGTGACTGAGGGGCGCTGATCACGTGACTGAGAGGCGCTGATCACGTGGCTATCATGCACTGATCACGTGCTTCAGGAGGCAATAATCAAAGAGCTGAGCAGGCACTAATCACTTGGCTAAGAGGGCACTAATCACGGAGAGGAGCAGGAAATCGTCAAGGAGCTGAGCAAACTGTAATGAAGTGGTTAAGCAGACTCTAAACACGTGACGCAGCAGGCTCTACACCCGTGACTGAGCAGACACAATTTGGGCAGCTCAGCAGACACCAATGGTGCAGCTCAGCAGACACAAATGGTGCAGCTCAGCAGACACCAATCATGCAGCTCAGCAGGCAATACTCATGGAGCTGAGCAGGCAGGAATCACTCAGCTCAGCAGGCAAAGATCAAGGAGCTGAGCAGGCACGAATCTCGCAGCTCAGCTGGCAAAAATCAAGGAGCTGAGCAGACTGCCATTAAGTGGCTAAGCAGACTCTAAACACGTGACTCAGCAGGCTTGACACCCGTGACTGAGCACACACGAATCTTGCAGCCCAGCAGACAATACTCCTGGAGCTGAGCAGGCAGGAATCACGCAGCTCAGCAGACAGTAATCAAGGAGCTGAGCAGGCACGAATCACGCAGCTCAGCAGGCAATAATCCTGGAGCTGAGCAAGCAGGAATCACGCAGCTCAGCAGGCAATAATCAAGAAGCAGAGCAGGCAGGAATCAGGCAGCTCAGCAGCCAATAAGCAAGAAGCTAGCAGTCAGGAATCGCGCAGCTCAGCAGGCAATAATCATGGAGCTGAGCTGGCAGGAATCACGCAACTCAGCAGGCAATACTCACGGACCTGAGCAGGCAGGAATCACGCAACTTAGCAGGCAATAATAATTGGAGCTGAAGGCTGTAATGAACTGGATAAGCAGACTCTAATCACGTGATTCAGCCGGCTCCTCTCTGGGGACTGAGCAGGCACTTATTATGCAGCTCAGCAAGCAAAAATCATGGAGCTGAGCAAGCAGGAATCACGCAGCTCAGCAGGCAATAATCATGGAGCTGAGCAAACAGGAATCACGCAGCTCAGCATGCAATAATCAAGAAGCTGAGCAGGCAGGAATCACGCAGCTCAGCAGGCAATAAATATGGAGCTGAGCAAGCAGGAATCACGCAGCTCAGCAGGCAATAATCAAGAAGCTGAGCAGGCAGGAATCACGCAGCTTAGCAGGCAATAATCATGGAGCTGAGCAGACTGTAATGAAGTGGCTAAGCAGACTCTAATCACGTCACTCAGCCGGCTCCTAACCCGGTCTTGAGCAGGCACTAATCACGCAGCTGAGCAGGGACTAATCACACAGCTGATCAGGCACGAGTCAGGCAGCTGAGCAGGGATTAAGCATGCAGCTGAGCAAGCGCTAATCCCTTGATTCAGCAGACCCTGATCACGTGACTGAGCAGGCCCTGATCACGTGGCTGAGCATGCACTGATCACGTGACTGAGCAGGCACTGATCACGTGACTGAGAGGCACTGATCACGTGACTGAGAGGCACTGATCACGTGACTGAGCATGCACTGATCACGTGACTGAGAGGCACTGATCACGTGACTGAGAGGCGCTGATCACGTGACTGAGGGGCGCTGATCACGTGACTGAGAGGCGCTGATCACGTGGCTATCATGCACTGATCACGTGCTTCAGGAGGCAATAATCAAAGAGCTGAGCAGGCACTAATCACTTGGCTAAGAGGGCACTAATCACGGAGAGGAGCAGGAAATCGTCAAGGAGCTGAGCAAACTGTAATGAAGTGGTTAAGCAGACTCTATACACGTGACGCAGCAGGCTCTACACCCGTGACTGAGCAGACACAATTTGGGCAGCTCAGCAGACACCAATGGTGCAGCTCAGCAGACACAAATGGTGCAGCTCAGCAGACACCAATCATGCAGATCAGCAGGCAATACTCATGGAGCTGAGCAGGCAGGAATCACTCAGCTCAGCAGGCAAAGATCAAGGAGCTGAGCAGGCACGAATCTCGCAGCTCAGCTGGCAAAAATCAAGGAGCTGAGCAGACTGCCATTAAGTGGCTAAGCAGACTCTAAACACGTGACTCAGCAGGCTTGACACCCGTGACTGAGCACACACGAATCTTGCAGCCCAGCAGACAATACTCCTGGAGCTGAGCAGGCAGGAATCACGCAGCTCAGCAGACAGTAATCAAGGAGCTGAGCAGGCACGAATCACGCAGCTCAGCAGGCAATAATCCTGGAGCTGAGCAAGCAGGAATCACGCAGCTCAGCAGGCAATAATCAAGAAGCAGAGCAGGCAGGAATCAGGCAGCTCAGCAGCCAATAAGCAAGAAGCTAGCAGTCAGGAATCGCGCAGCTCAGCAGGCAATAATCATGGAGCTGAGCTGGCAGGAATCACGCAACTCAGCAGGCAATACTCACGGACCTGAGCAGGCAGGAATCACGCAACTTAGCAGGCAATAATAATTGGAGCTGAAGGCTGTAATGAACTGGATAAGCAGACTCTAATCACGTGATTCAGCCGGCTCCTCTCTGGGGACTGAGCAGGCACTTATTATGCAGCTCAGCAAGCAAAAATCATGGAGCTGAGCAAGCAGGAATCACGCAGCTCAGCAGGCAATAATTATGGAGCTGAGCAAGCAGGAATCACGCAGCTCAGCAGGCAATAATCAAGAAGCTGAGCAGGCAGGAATCACGCAGCTTAGCAGGCAATAATCATGGAGCTGAGCAGACTGTAATGAAGTGGCTAAGCAGACTCTAATCACGTCACTCAGCCGGCTCCTAACCCGGTCTTGAGCAGGCACTAATCACGCAGCTGAGCAGGGACTAATCACACAGCTGATCAGGCACGAGTCAGGCAGCTGAGCAGGGATTAAGCATGCAGCTGAGCAAGCGCTAATCCCTTGATTCAGCAGACCCTGATCACGTGACTGAGCAGGCCCTGATCACGTGGCTGAGCCTGCACTGATCACGTGAGTGAGCAGGCACTGATCACGTGACTGAGAGGCACTGATCACGTGACTGAGAGGCACTGATCACGTGACTGAGCATGCACTGATCACGTGACTGAGAGGCACTGATCACGTGACTGAGAGGCGCTGATCACGTGACTGAGGCGCTGATCACGTGACTGAGAGGCGCTGATCACGTGGCTATCATGCACTGATCACGTGCTTCAGGAGGCAATAATCAAAGAGCTGAGCAGGCACTAATCACTTGGCTAAGAGGGCACTAATCACGGAGAGGAGCAGGAAATCGTCAAGGAGCTGAGCAAACTGTAATGAAGTGGTTAAGCAGACTCTAAACACGTGACGCAGCAGGCTCTACACCCGTGACTGAGCAGACACAATTTGGGCAGCTCAGCAGACACCAATGGTGCAGCTCAGCAGACACAAATGGTGCAGCTCAGCAGACACCAATCATGCAGCTCAGCAGGCAATACTCATGGAGCTGAGCACGCAGGAATCACTCAGCTCAGCAGGCAAAGATCAAGGAGCTGAGCAGACTGCCATTAAGTGGCTAAGCAGACTCTAAACACGTGACTCAGCAGGCTTGACACCCGTGACTGAGCAGACACGAATCTTGCAGCCCAGCAGACAATACTCCTGGAGCTGAGCAGGCAGGAATCACTCAGCTCAGCAGGCAAAGATCAAGGAGCTGAGCAGGCACGAATCTCGCAGCTCAGCTGGCAAAAATCAAGGAGCTGAGCAGACTGCCATTAAGTGGCTAAGCAGACTCTAAACACGTGACTCAGCAGGCTTGACACCCGTGACTGAGCACACACGAATCTTGCAGCCCAGCAGACAATACTCCTGGAGCTGAGCAGGCAGGAATCACGCAGCTCAGCAGACAGTAATCAAGGAGCTGAGCAGGCACGAATCACGCAGCTCAGCAGGCAATAATCCTGGAGCTGAGCAAGCAGGAATCACGCAGCTCAGCAGGCAATAATCAAGAAGCAGAGCAGGCAGGAATCAGGCAGCTCAGCAGCCAATAAGCAAGAAGCTAGCAGTCAGGAATCGCGCAGCTCAGCAGGCAATAATCATGGAGCTGAGCTGGCAGGAATCACGCAACTCAGCAGGCAATACTCACGGACCTGAGCAGGCAGGAATCACGCAACTTAGCAGGCAATAATAATTGGAGCTGAAGGCTGTAATGAACTGGATAAGCAGACTCTAATCACGTGATTCAGCCGGCTCCTCTCTGGGGACTGAGCAGGCACTTATTATGCAGCTCAGCAAGCAAAAATCATGGAGCTGAGCAAGCAGGAATCACGCAGCTCAGCAGGCAATAATCATGGAGCTGAGCAAACAGGAATCACGCAGCTCAGCATGCAATAATCAAGAAGCTGAGCAGGCAGGAATCACGCAGCTCAGCAGGCAATAAATATGGAGCTGAGCAAGCAGGAATCACGCAGCTCAGCAGGCAATAATCAAGAAGCTGAGCAGGCAGGAATCACGCAGCTTAGCAGGCAATAATCATGGAGCTGAGCAGACTGTAATGAAGTGGCTAAGCAGACTCTAATCACGTCACTCAGCCGGCTCCTAACCCGGTCTTGAGCAGGCACTAATCACGCAGCTGAGCAGGGACTAATCACACAGCTGATCAGGCACGAGTCAGGCAGCTGAGCAGGGATTAAGCATGCAGCTGAGCAAGCGCTAATCCCTTGATTCAGCAGACCCTGATCACGTGACTGAGCAGGCCCTGATCACGTGGCTGAGCATGCACTGATCACGTGACTGAGCAGGCACTGATCACGTGACTGAGAGGCACTGATCACGTGACTGAGAGGCACTGATCACGTGACTGAGAGGCACTGATCACGTGACTGAGAGGCGCTGATCACGTGACTGAGGGCGCTGATCACGTGACTGAGAGGCGCTGATCACGTGGCTATCATGCACTGATCACGTGCTTCAGGAGGC
Source organism: Bos javanicus (assembly GCF_032452875.1). NCBI lineage: Eukaryota > Metazoa > Chordata > Mammalia > Artiodactyla > Bovidae > Bos > Bos javanicus. Next base: position 296,501 of record NW_026893703.1, read on the forward strand.
AATAATCAAAGAGCTGAGCAGGCACTAATCACTTGGCTAAGAGGGCACTAATCACGGAGAGGAGCAGGAAATCGTCAAGGAGCTGAGCAAACTGTAATGAAGTGGTTAAGCAGACTCTAAACACGTGACGCAGCAGGCTCTACACCCGTGACTGAGCAGACACAATTTGGGCAGCTCAGCAGACACCAATGGTGCAGCTCAGCAGACACAAATGGTGCAGCTCAGCAGACACCAATCATGCAGCTCAGCAGGCAATACTCATGGAGCTGAGCAGGCAGGAATCACTCAGCTCAGCAGGCAAAGATCAAGGAGCTGAGCAGGCACGAATCTCGCAGCTCAGCTGGCAAAAATCAAGGAGCTGAGCAGACTGCCATTAAGTGGCTAAGCAGACTCTAAACACGTGACTCAGCAGGCTTGACACCCGTGACTGAGCACACACGAATCTTGCAGCCCAGCAGACAATACTCCTGGAGCTGAGCAGGCAGGAATCACGCAGCTCAGCAGACAGTAATCAAGGAGCTGAGCAGGCACGAATCACGCAGCTCAGCAGGCAATAATCCTGGAGCTGAGCAAGCAGGAATCACGCAGCTCAGCAGGCAATAATCAAGAAGCAGAGCAGGCAGGAATCAGGCAGCTCAGCAGCCAATAAGCAAGAAGCTAGCAGTCAGGAATCGCGCAGCTCAGCAGGCAATAATCATGGAGCTGAGCTGGCAGGAATCACGCAACTCAGCAGGCAATACTCACGGACCTGAGCAGGCAGGAATCACGCAACTTAGCAGGCAATAATAATTGGAGCTGAAGGCTGTAATGAACTGGATAAGCAGACTCTAATCACGTGATTCAGCCGGCTCCTCTCTGGGGACTGAGCAGGCACTTATTATGCAGCTCAGCAAGCAAAAATCATGGAGCTGAGCAAGCAGGAATCACGCAGCTCAGCAGGCAATAATCATGGAGCTGAGCAAACAGGAATCACGCAGCTCAGCATGCAATAATCAAGAAGCTGAGCAGGCAGGAATCACGCAGCTCAGCAGGCAATAAATATGGAGCTGAGCAAGCAGGAATCAAGCAGCTCAGCAGGCAATAATCAAGAAGCTGAGCAGGCAGGAATCACGCAGCTTAGCAGGCAATAATCATGGAGCTGAGCAGACTGTAATGAAGTGGCTAAGCAGACTCTAATCACGTCACTCAGCCGGCTCCTAACCCGGTCTTGAGCAGGCACTAATCACGCAGCTGAGCAGGGACTAATCACACAGCTGATCAGGCACGAGTCAGGCAGCTGAGCAGGGATTAAGCATGCAGCTGAGCAAGCGCTAATCCCTTGATTCAGCAGACCCTGATCACGTGACTGAGCAGGCCCTGATCACGTGGCTGAGCATGCACTGATCACGTGACTGAGCAGGCACTGATCACGTGACTGAGAGGCACTGATCACGTGACTGAGAGGCACTGATCACGTGACTGAGCATGCACTGATCACGTGACTGAGAGGCACTGATCACGTGACTGAGAGGCGCTGATCACGTGACTGAGGGGCGCTGATCACGTGACTGAGAGGCGCTGATCACGTGGCTATCATGCACTGATCACGTGCTTCAGGAGGCAATAATCAAAGAGCTGAGCAGGCACTAATCACTTGGCTAAGAGGGCACTAATCACGGAGAGGAGCAGGAAATCGTCAAGGAGCTGAGAAAACTGTAATGAAGTGGTTAAGCAGACTCTAAATACGTGACGCAGCAGGCTCTACACCCGTGACTGAGCAGACACAATTTGGGCAGCTCAGCAGACACCAATGGTGCAGCTCAGCAGACACAAATGGTGCAGCTCAGCAGACACAAATGGTGCAGCTCAGCAGACACCAATCATGCAGCTCAGCAGGCAATACTCATGGAGCTGAGCAGGCAGGAATCACTCAGCTCAGCAGGCAAAGATCAAGGAGCTGATCAGGCAGGAATCTCGCAGCTCAGCTGGCAAAAATCAAGGAGCTGAGCAGACTGCCATTAAGTGGCTAAGCAGACTCTAAACACGTGACTCAGCAGGCTTGACACCCGTGACTGAGCACACACGAATCTTGCAGCCCAGCAGACAATACTCCTGGAGCTGAGCAGGCAGGAATCACGCAGCTCAGCAGACAGTAATCAAGGAGCTGAGCAGGCACGAATCACGCAGCTCAGCAGGCAATAATCCTGGAGCTGAGCAAGCAGGAATCACGCAGCTCAGCAGGCAATAATCAAGAAGCAGAGCAGGCAGGAATCAGGCAGCTCAGCAGCCAATAAGCAAGAAGCTAGCAGTCAGGAATCGCGCAGCTCAGCAGGCAATAATCATGGAGCTGAGCTGGCAGGAATCACGCAACTCAGCAGGCAATACTCACGGACCTGAGCAGGCAGGAATCACGCAACTTAGCAGGCAATAATAATTGGAGCTGAAGGCTGTAATGAACTGGATAAGCAGACTCTAATCACGTGATTCAGCCGGCTCCTCTCTGGGGACTGAGCAGGCACTTATTATGCAGCTCAGCAAGCAAAAATCATGGAGCTGAGCAAGCAGGAATCACGCAGCTCAGCAGGCAATAATCATGGAGCTGAGCAAACAGGAATCACGCAGCTCAGCATGCAATAATCAAGAAGCTGAGCAGGCAGGAATCACGCAGCTCAGCAGGCAATAAATATGGAGCTGAGCAAGCAGGAATCACGCAGCTCAGCAGGCAATAATCAAGAAGCTGAGCAGGCAGGAATCACGCAGCTTAGCAGGCAATAATCATGGAGCTGAGCAGACTGTAATGAAGTGGCTAAGCAGACTCTAATCACGTCACTCAGCCGGCTCCTAACCCGGTCTTGAGCAGGCACTAATCACGCAGCTGAGCAGGGACTAATCACACAGCTGATCAGGCACGAGTCAGGCAGCTGAGCAGGGATTAAGCATGCAGCTGAGCAAGCGCTAATCCCTTGATTCAGCAGACCCTGATCACGTGACTGAGCAGGCCCTGATCACGTGGCTGAGCATGCACTGATCACGTGACTGAGAGGCACTGATCACGTGACTGAGAGGCGCTGATCACGTGACTGAGGGCGCTGATCACGTGACTGAGAGGCGCTGATCACGTGGCTATCATGCACTGATCACGTGCTTCAGGAGGCAATAATCAAAGAGCTGAGCAGGCACTAATCACTTGCCTAAGAGGGCACTAATCACGGAGAGGAGCAGGAAATCGTCAAGGAGCTGAGCAAACTGTAATGAAGTGGTTAAGCAGACTCTAAACACGTGACGCAGCAGGCTCTACACCCGTGACTGAGCAGACACAATTTGGGCAGCTCAGCAGACACCAATGGTGCAGCTCAGCAGACACAAATGGTGCAGCTCAGCAGACACCAATCATGCAGCTCAGCAGGCAATACTCATGGAGCTGAGCATGCAGGAATCACTCAGCTCAGCAGGCAAAGATCAAGGAGCTGAGCAGGCACGAATCTCGCAGCTCAGCTGGCAAAAATCAAGGAGCTGAGCAG